>NW_027417576.1:0-61451 GCF_009905375.1 Apium graveolens | reverse complement strand
TATGATGAAGATAAAGGGAAGGCACTTGGAGCATTTTCTTCATTCTTTTCGTAACTTGTTGCAAGTAGTAAGAAAAATATAATTCCTATGAAAATATCTCTAAAGTAAGGTCATACATATACATAAAATAAATTTAATAGTATAATTCAACAAATATGAACATAAAATATAAATAATGGTGGGCTTCTTTCTATAAATTTTCATTTTTTTCATAATCATGTAATTGATTATTTATGAGGAACAAAAAAAATTAATACAAATGTAACTGACTTTTTTTCTAACCTTGATATGTAATCTTGAAAGGATAATTCTTGACATAGAGGTCATGTAAAAATAAATACAAGTGACATTCCATTTAAATCTACATACATATTTACAAGGAAAATGGGATACTTATTTTAGTGTTTGATTTCTACCAAAAGTTTATGCAAATAACATATGAAAAGAAAATGAATAAACAGGGAAATAAAATAATTACCTTAATTTTGTTAAACAACATCAATTCATGATAACCAGTAAACCTTGTCCACTTAGTCCTCCTCCAATTCATTTGATTAGTCCTCCACCAATCATTTAGAGATGTGTTTACCCTTAGAGCACCAAAACACTCTTTCATAGAAAAACAAATAACTCCAAAACACTATTTCATGGCCTATTTCATGGCCATATACAGATTTATTTTGTTTGTAAGGCGGCCGCTAATATTAGGGTTTTACCTACCTTTTTAATATCCTATATTTTGCATGCCCAATTGTATATCATGGGTTTCAATGGGCCCAATTTAGTTTAAATTGTTTCTTATCTTTCTATCAATTTCTTATTACAAATTCAATTTTTTTTAAAAAACTATAATTTAACAAAGTCTGCTCCACGCATTATACAAACTAATTGGGTGTTGATTACAACTATAACTAAATAAGCATTACTTTGATTTATTTGTATTGTAAATTAAATGAGATTCTATAAATTAAGTGGTAAGCATTGTATAAAAACTTAACTAAAAATGATATTTCTCGAAAATTTTAAATTTTATTTAGTGAAATTATATTTTAATTCCCTACTCATCTCGACTAACCATAATATATGTAGTACTACAACCCTCTGTAAAAACTGGCTTGTAACCATTTGGGCTAATTAATTGCCCTTTTGCACGTGCAATAACAGGTTGGATGTATAGGCACAGTCCTTCCAGTCTCATGTGTCATGATCTTCAAAACCTGTTAGTAGGATCCAATTTCATGAGCATGTGTTTGGTTGGTTGTAACAAAGGTGGAAAACACTTGCCCAATTCAATTTGGGGTGTAACCCTTACCAGATAAAAAAAATATTTAATATTTTGCATCAATTTATTAAATTGTATACGATACCTATCATATATAAGTAATCCTTAGTATTGTGGAGCATTTTCTTCATTGTTTTACTGCAAATAGGAACACAAGCATATTATGTAAAAAATTTGGAAGGAAATATTCACCATTATATTAAAAAGAAATAAATAGAGCTTAATATTGAATAAGAAGGTTATCAACTAGTTTTTCATCCACCTACTAAAAAGCCAATCCAAAATTAATACACCAATAATGTAATTGGGCTCAAACAACAAACTTTAAAATAATTAATAATTTCTCTAATACTTATATTTGATTTTTTCTATCTTTTGACTTTAGTTAATTTGTAAAAATGTGGGAATGAAAGAAAAAAATCAAGAATAATATTTTTTATAAGAACAATCATATTCACTTTCTCTATGTCCATTATCCATTATAAACAACAACTATCAAATAATTCTATCCAAATTGTGCGATCTCTTTTTTTGACAAATATGGCCACTACGTAGAGGACACAAAAAATCTCTTTTAAATCAACTGTTGTATAGAAATTTAAAAAATATCAACACAAATACTTGTATGGGTTAAAAAAGATAACCAGACCCAAAATACAACATATCAAATCTTAAAGGTAGGTTGAAAAACAAAGAAAATGGAAATAAGCAATAAAAAACAAAATATATGGAAATATGGGATACTCAGTCACAAAAATATACATGGGCAGTGTATATGTATGATGGCTTCTCAATTAGGAACTTCATGTCACTTACACATTTGTCTCCTTCAATATAGTAAAAAACCTCAAATAACATTTATTTTAGATATCATAAAACTATAAGACAAGATAAGGGAGATGTTGTAAACATATGACTAGTGGTGTATGGTTATGAACTAAATAATGAAGATTCTAGAATGTACTAGTAGGGGAGGTTTTGTTTTTAAAAATTTTATATACAAGTTTCTACAATGGACTAGAAATAGTAAATCATCTTATTATCTTGATGGGTTGCTACCCAAAATACCTTTTTTCTTGGACCCTTGTTTGTCTTGGGGCTGGGCCTTCCTTTAAAGAGTATATTTCTTTGGCTCGTTATTATTGTGATTTTACCTACAAGATTATTTTCTTAACCTTAACTACACTAGCTTAAAAGCTATACATGTTAATACGGAAAATCAGCATGTTCATTTAATGCATAAAATTTACCTAGTCAAGCTATTGATTTTACCTACAAGATTAATTTATTTTTTAATCTAACTAATTTAATTATTTAATAGTTTTTTATTTTTAATTAATATATTTTAACTTATGTTAATAAGCTTTCAAAATAAAATTGGTATAATAATTTATGTTGGTAAAAACTCTAATTTGTGCCACTAGTTGGGAATGAGATTAGATTGAAGGAGAATCATTGAATACCATATTGTCTACTTGTAAACCAATACATTCAATAATATCACAGTCAAAATGATTAATTAGAATGGTTGGTTTAATGGAATGAGTCATTCATTTAGGATAGTAATTTAAAAAAAATGTTATTTTCCATAGATTTGAATATCTAAGTTTTTACTAACCACCAATCTTCGAAACTATATAAACATATACCTAAAGGTGTTTGAGGAGGCTAAGATATATGCACATCATTAGTAGCTAACTATTAATTCTTAAAATTATTTCTTTTGTTACATATCTATGAAGGATTTTGTAAAAAATAATGGAGAAAATGATTCAACACACCACCTATATTCCTATATTGTCTATCAAAAACTTGAATTTGGAATCATTTCTTAGTCCAATAACTCTAGCATTTGGAACTAGGTTTTCAACTCTCGTTATAGGTCAAACCCTTTAAAACCATGTACTTTTTTCCATATAATTTAATTACCTTATTATATTATATATGTTATATTTAACATTTTGTTAATAGTTAAAACGCGAACAAAATAGCACACCATTTACCAAATTTAGGTTTATGTTCACATTTTGTTAATTTGTAATTGCAAGTAATTCTTGGTATTTATTTTTAAATTCTAAAATCATTACTACCCATTTTAATAACACTCACATATATATTTTTTTTAACTTTGTCCAAATCTTTCTTGGTAACCTTTCATATGTTTTATATTACAATATTAATATAAGAATAATGGGTTTGTTTGATTGTTTAGTTAAGACCTTCCAACAAAATTTAACACTTTCTAAATATTATAACTTAAAAAAATTATTAATTATTTTTACTAAGCATGTACATGTTAAAAAGACTTATATCATGAATTAATTTATATTAAAGGTTGAGGAGTTAGGTAGGTTTGGGTTAGGCTTAGGCGGGTTGGGTTGAGTTGGGCTTGGTGGGTTCAACCTCTCTCTTGGATGCTGGGTTAAAAGGGAAGGGTTCATCCTTTTCTATTCTCGATGAAGAGTTACTAGTGAAGGTTTGGTAACTTAAATTTGTTTTTAAAAAAAATTATTGTTATTATAATTGTTCATGTATTAAATCATAAAATTTTCAAGATTATGTTTAAATTAAAGAAAGAATTATTTGAAAACAAAATATTTACATTAAAATATGTAAGTTTGATTAAATAACTAATTAACTACATAACATGTAATGTATTAAATTATAATAAACTATATTTTCTAAGTAAGTTATCTATGTAATAAAGTAACTTAAAATAATCAGAGTCGGGTAATGTGCATTGAGATATTAAATTATAAAATTATATATTTGAATGAGTAAAAAATGAGAAACAAGGCTATTGCTATAACCCTAAACTAGCCAATAACCATCAACAACACGTATTTGTGGCCTTGAAACACATTCTATTTTCGCAAGCGAGGGTTGGCTCAGTTGGTTAAAGAGGGGATAACTATCCTCTTGGTAGAAGTTCGAATCTTTGCAAGCTATTGTGTGACCCTATAGGGTTTACCTAGTGCACACCCGAAGGTTAGGCTGCGGTTACATAACACTCTATTTTCTATTAGTCCACAATGCTCGCAAACACCCTCTTGCCCCTGAATCCCGACCCTCCCTTTCAAAAAATTTCTTACAGTCCGAGCTAGTCACACCATTGGAGACAAACAACACTCACCCTTATTTGAAGATAACAAAAATAAAGTATATTAATCACATACCTTAGAGTTTAAAATGTACGTCCACTTAAGTTTGGGATTTATGGGTACAAATGTTAATACTTTAAGAGCCAAATAACAAATTATGTAGCAATTCCTATATGGTAAGTTTGGGATCTATGGGTACAAATATTAATACTTTAAGGGCCAAAACAACAAATTATGTAGCAATTCATATATGGTTGAAGCTATTAGCTTTGAAGATTTTCAAGCCACTACTAGAAAGAGATTTTATATAGGGTAAACAACGATGTGTATGTAAAAAAGGACCGATGTATTCGTGACTGATGTTAAAGTTAATTTTACATAGACATCGGTTTTTACCTGATGTCTAAAGTAGTCGTATACAACACTTTGGGAAGATTTCTAATGTCTTAGAATATTTTTATAAATTTCAGACATCGTTTATTTATATGTAACTCGTATGAAAAATACAGTTTAACATCAATTCCTGTAGGTAACCGTTGTTATAGGTGTTATATAATATAGGTTTTGTTTAAATTTATGTTGTTAAATCGCCTTATTCACATCATTTATTGTTTTATAATTAATGTATCAAACACATTTTAACAATAAATATTTGAATTTTTACTAATCTTTGGTGCTATTGGAGAATGTATTTAACCATAATACTGAAAAAACTTAAGTCCCAAAACTCAACCAATATATATATATATATATATATTAGCTAGTTGAATTCAATATAAATAAATAAGATAGCTTAGTTTGTACAATCAACCCGAAAAATATTCTAACCAAAATACGTATATCATCCTAGACATACTATTCCCATGATAAGTACAACTTATCTCATCAAATTGTAAACATCAACCAGAGTACTAACTTAACCAGTACAGGATACTTATTGACATGAATAAACACTACTTAGTTGATCAAGATCACAAGCTTTAATAGTAGTGGCCTTGAGGAATCTCTTGAAGAAGACAGAGGTCTGTGCTCCATCCTTCCTACAACTACCAGAGTTCCGTGAAATATAAAGAAATAATAAAATAAAATTTCAACTAAAATTGATAGGATTGTAGTAATGATGATCATTAATTACTTAAATATTTGTAGTGTGCACACTAATGTAAAGCGGTGCTCGTACCCTTGTCTTAAAATTAAATTTAAGAATCCCAAAATATACTAGTAAAGAATGTTATAATTTGTAATAGTTGAAAGGATGAGCCCAGTGTTGTACAACCAAGATAATTATATTTCACAAGAGCCTTAAGTTAATAAGCCAAAAGAAAACATATAAAATCAGAAAGTACCTCAATTTCACCTTTACAAACTGCAAACTCTTCCCATTTCCTAAATGAAATCGAAAAGGTAACAAAGACATAAAGTTTGGAAGCAGAAATTATCATCTAGTATACAATTAGGTTATTAACATGCCTTCTGTGAATAAGATCATGAATATATAAATAAAGAATGGCCATATAATACGCCACAAGTGCACATAGGTAACCCCTACTATACAGTTGCATAAGGCCTAAATGGTGTTGCATAAGGTAATAGGCAACACCAGGGTGGGGTTGCTAATGTGGATGTGGCCGTAGAGCCTTAAGGCAACGAATTATGCAACACTAGAAAGCGTTGCATTATGCGTCTTTTGCAACAGTAAAAGCGTACAATGACAACAACAGTTAGTGTTTCATAAAATGAAGTCACATCACCACTGTGTCCTACGTGGCAAGTGACACGTCATATTTCCACGTCAGTAGTGGCCCCTACTTTGACACGTCAGCAAGGGGTCCCACATTTTCCACATTAGCAGTGGGAGCCACTTTTGCCACGTCAGCAGTGGGTCCCACAATGTGTAGTGCAACCTGATTTTAGTCATCTGCAACACCATTGTTATTAATATGCAACATCATGTTTAGTATTACGTTACACCGTATAGAGTCAAATGCAACACTACAAAAATATAATTTTTGAAATAATTGTTCTTCTTTTACATTATTCCTGCCAAATAAGGCATCCAACATTCAATACAACAAGCATATAATGAAACTTAAAACTTATTAAACCGGTTCTAAGTCTTATCAACAAGCATAGATGAAATCGGATACATACTTTGGTTCTAACTATCAAAGTACATAATTTCTAACTTCAAAAGGGCAAAAATATCAAAATACTCGATAGTGAAAGATATATGATAGTAAACACTTTTCCTACATCAAGGAGAACGACATTCAACCAAAGTGCAAGTCCAAATGTAAGCACTGCTATGATCATAGGAATGTTCTAGAGCACAACCATGTTAGTAAAAATTTTATACATGAATTTCCTGAGCCAATCATCCTCCAGATCTCGGAAATTCTAAATTCTTTTCTTAAAATGCTCCTCCATGCTTGAAATTTGATGACACGCATATTTCCAAGCATCAAAATTATGCGGGCTCGGAGGAAGGTTGCAGGAAGAACAGGCTCCTACGCAAAGCTTGAACAGAAGGGTTAGAACATAAAACTATGTGGGTATAATATATACATTATTTGTTTATTCAATCTGAAGAACAAGATATATTACGGTTACATAAATTATATTAAATGAAGTTTACAGTAATTTGACATACTGAATCTAGCATACGATAAAAAAGGAATTCAGCGGGCATGCCATGGGGTTCAAAAAATTAAAAAGAATAAGATAATATAAGGAAATAAAAGAGCAGTAAAACAACATATTAACAACATCTCATTCACATATAAACGTTAAAAGTAGAAGTGGTTGAGAGCAAGAAAAAACAGAAATCGAAAATAGAGGTTATGGATTTAAATATTTGTGGCTCTGTTTTGCTACTTGCTCTAAACCAAAAAGTTCTTGAACAGTAAATATTCTACTTAGTGTATACACTTCTTTTGTCCATAAAAAAACTGAGGATTCGAGTTTCTTATGCTTTTTATGTTCCTTAATTTAAAGTGTATTTAAAAACTGAACATTAAGGACAAACTTACTGTTCTACGTATCTTTACTATTACAGGGTGGCAAGCACTCAACACTTGAAATTAAGATGATGACTAATACCCGAACTTGTCACCCTTTAAAATTAATGGATACTCTGATGGACAGTGAACTATAATAGCTGTCTTTTTAAGGAGAGACCAAATGCAATATGAACTCTCTCATTTAAATCTCTAACAGGAGGACTCTCTCACTTTTTTGGATGCTATGACAAAAAAATGATACAATTTTTCCAGAACCTTGTAATAGTATCCTTATCCTTCATTAGACTGATCACTCTTTTAAACTCTGTGGTTGAAAGTGTGTCGATTATATTGCTTCCAAGTAGAGTGAAAGAACCATTATCATAATAAATTCTGACTTTTGTATATGATACAACCCAGACTTGATTATTTCTTTAGCTAGCTGCTGAAAATATTCTTCATCTGTGAGGTACCAATTTAGTGGAAGAAAGTAAGTTTAATCATAGCAATTCCATAATGATCACTCAGTAACTAGCAGTTTCTTCCAACAAATTTAAAGTGTGTCTTCATTGAAGGTTTATATGAAGGTAGGGTTGTGATTTTTCTTCAAGCTTGTTTGAGTGGAAGTGATTGGAATTTTGAGAAGTGAGTTTGCAGTTGGCTTGTATAGAAATTTTGGCTTTGAGGTGAGAGATGGTTGAGTGTTTGAGCTAAGAGATTTGGTAGGTTGAGATTTTATCATTTGTATTTGTAGGGTTTGTTGGTGTGGTCCTGGATTGTCTTCCTTCTTTTTCCTCCTTCTTTCATCTCCTTTCTTCTTGTCATCATCCTTCTTCTCATCCTTCTTTTTATCCTTGCGGCCAGTTGCTCTTGAAGATTGACTTGGATTTGAGTTAGAAGGTTTCTGCTCATCATGCTTCTGCTCATCATCCTTGTGATCTTTTAAATTAAATTGAGCAGTTGGCAACATAGTGTCACGATTCAGCAAGTATCTGTATAAGATCTTTATCATCTCCAAATCTTCAGCGTTCTTGTTCTTTTTGTATTTTAGATCAGATTGAATAGTCATGATTGTCTTCATATTTGATCTAACAAAAATTTTAGGAATAGTAAGTTGTTTGTTTTTGGTTCTTGGGCAGATGTAGGACACTCCTTTGTTTGGATATAGATAGGCTTCAGGAAAAGCTGCTATCTGTGCATTTTTAAGCTCATGAAGAAGTTGAGTGTCCTCTGTGATGACTACATGCACTTTGTCAATCACAACATCTAGCTCAGATGCCCTTAGTATGTTAAGATTTGACATAGATACTTGAAGGCATCTATCCACACCATCATCATTGACGTTGACAATAATCCTCTTCTTTAAGTAATTTTCAACATTCACAACCACTGCCCTGGTAGAATTGATAGTTTTGGCCAATGCTCTTTTGTATGTTATATAGTTATTTTGAAGAGACAACCTCGGGACTGCAAGAAGTTCACTGAATTCTTGATCTTGATATGGTCCTTCTGCAGCCTTGACGAGTCATTCTTTTCCTACATCTTGAAATTGTTGAGTTTGTGAAAAACTTTGGCCAACCTGAATAGGCTCCTTAGATTTAGATTTAGCATCCCTGGATTGTTGAATCCTAACCTTAATCTCCCTTTAGTCTTGATAACAGGCATGAGTAGGGGAGTTCATAATTTTGGCCTTATTTCTTCCGGTAGGGAAGGCAGTGGTATGTTGAGCTTCCCCGTGATGGCTCCCAAAGCAACAGAGTTTTGCATTTAAAGATGCTTGTGAGAGTCCATCAGGGTTTTAATATCTGTCTCCTGACTTTGCACCAAGGATGTAAGAGCTTGAACTTGGGAACTTAGTTAGTCATTGGAAGATTTGAGAGAAGAAACTTGATATTGCAGTTCTTGAACTTGTAGTGTGGATGAGATTGAGATGTGGAGGAAGTAGAAACCCCAAAAGTGTCCTCTACAACCTTCTTAATTTCATCCATGGGCAAGGCTGAAGGAGTGTATCTTCTAGAGTGCATTTGATCCATCTTCAGTCTTGTGTCATTAGAGTGAATGATATGATTTTGAACTTGTTCATTCAGGGCCACAAATAAGGTCTTGAGATTCTTAACACTTGTTTCCATTCCACTGAGATCATACATTGATATCTGGTCAGCAAAGTTTTTGAATTTGTTTTTCATCTCAGTTTGAGAAGGAATGATTTCCAATATTTATACTTTCCTCTCGATTCTCTTTCCTTAAATAATTGGGAATATTTGACTCGTTAAACTGGAATGAATTAAATTTTAATATTTATTTACCGATTAACATAAATTATTTAAAACCACATAATAAAGAATTTGTTGACATAAATATCTACCCGAAAATCTCAGATAGTACATTGTGAGCACAATTGTTGGTATAGAATCAAAGTACCCCCACTTTCGATGTAAACAAAATATGGGCTATACTGCTCATATGGCAAAAATATGGGCCCGCCTATTGATGTGGAGTCACCATGTCGGAACATGTGCTGATTTGACTTCAAATATTATGCAACACCAACCTATGATGCCTTTATTAACAAGTAGTGTTTGAATATTGGTATAATAAAAGAATTTTTGGGTATTAAAAAGGTATTGTGAGTTACGTGTCAAATGCCCCTGCCCAACTGGCAACAAGAGCTTGGTTTTGACTTTCACCTTTAGTATTAATATTTAAGATGATATCAGTAGCAAAGAAAAATTGCCTATAAACAATTGGGGAGTCGTTTTAAAAAGTAATGGTAATTAGAAATCAACTCAAGTAGTGGGGAGTGGGGACTTACCAAAAATTATCGATCTAAATACAAAAGTATGAAGGCAAAAGACTAAATTCACTAACGAAGATAAGGGTTGATTCCATAAAAGTATTTAAATACGATTCTTAATCTAACAATAGTAGTTCTCGTAAACTCGAATGACGATAGAGTGAGTCATTCTACTTGAGATACAGTTAGAGTTTTTAGGAAGAGAAGGGAGATATTCAATCTTTCGGAGCTGGGACTCATATGTGAGGTTATGGATATAACGATACAAGTCAGAGATCACTTCACTCTTGTGAACTCTTCCCTCAAGAAAACTAATGCCAGCCTTCAGCCTGTGATTTTGTACAAGTGATTTCTGTACAATTACTTGGTCGCACTTAAGTAAAAGTTGATCAAAAGTTACAACAAAGTTTGTAAATCAGAAATTGATATTGTTATGACACATTATTTATTAAATATCATCGTGGTTGAACATATCATCCATTGGAAAGTTATCATCTAACTCGTCTAACATCAACAACTTTCGACATCTTATCTCCTATGATCTCGTATATACCATCTTTCACCATCATACAAGAACATGAGATTTTTGTGAAAATAGGGCCTTTAACGACCGCAATTTTGATCGTTATAAGGCCTAACTTGGTCGGTATTTAAAAGTAATGACTCGATACCGTGACGGTCAGATTTTCTACTCGTTATTTACTATTTTTAGTCGAATTTTATGTCGACTAACCCAGACTACTGCCATGTGTGCAACTAATACCAACACCTGGTGTTACATACCTTAGGATTTATGGGTAAAATATTAATACTTTAAGCGTCAAAAGGTCCAAAAGTCTTTTAAAATTTATCAAACAAGTTTTCAAAAGTTCACCTACCTATATTTCAGTTTTTGAATAAAAATCTTTTATCTTTTATGCCACTGATATTCCAAACACATCCTAAGTTAAGGCTAAGGGCTCCTGCTACACACATAAAGAAATTACATACAATTTAGCAAACAAAAAATTTTGTAGCAATTCCCATAAGGTTGAAGCTGTTAGCTCTCAAGATTCCCAGGACAGTAAACACTCATCCCATAAATAAAGTCATCAAAACTAATGCAGTGTGTTTTCTTTTGTGACATTTTTAATTTCTTATAATGTTGTTAATCATGTTTTATGGGCCACCCCTTTACTCTCCCATGGAGCTCAACCATTCCCCAAATTCATCTTTATAAACATTTATGTTCACAAATTTTTTTTATTCTATTTCTTTGCATCTTTGTCAAATATTAAACAATCGTCCCTTTTTATTTCTAAGATATTTTTTCCTAATTGTCTTCCACCCCTCCTTTTTTGTTGCCTAATATATTTTTGTTAATTGTCTTCCATGTGAATTCATGAGTAAATATTACAAATTGACGAATAATTCATTAATTTTACCCTTTATCTTTGGGTGCATGTATCAATCTGATCTCATTAAATTCAATAGCTCGATGGGAAATTGGAGGAAATAACATAAAAGAGTATCGGAGGAGGTAGTGTAATCCTTTGATATAATACATATTACGGGAATAATACTGATTTTTGACTGACAAAATAAGTGGGCTATGACCAATTTTTGTTGAAAATAAGCCATTTCCTACCTATTTGCTTTGTTCGAACGAGTCAAGTGGCAAATAATGAGTCAGTCATTTATAATTGTCAAAATTGACATAAAAATCGCTCATTTATGACTATTTTAGTTTCTTAAATTTTGGCCCCACAAAATGGCATGACTGTATTAAGGCAAATGTGAGCCAACACCTAGACACGTAACCACATGAGATAACTAACTAACATTTTAGCTTCTTTTTTTTTTCAAGTTACCATGTGATGGTCCAACTTTTGCCTATTTAGCATGTTGACGACACAACCCCCAACGCATCCCTCCACAGCCCCAATTCAAATGAAGCCTTACAGTGCGAGCTAGGACACACCATTGGAAACACAACACTCATGCTTATTTGAATATAACAAAAATAAGTATATTAATCACATACCTTAGTATTTATGGGTAAAATGTTAATACTTTAAGCGTTAAAAGGTCAATAAGTCTTTTAAAATTTAAAAACAAGTTTTCAAAAGTTCACCTAACAACATTTAGTTTTTGAAAAAAAATATTTTGTCTTTTTTGCCACTACAATTCCAAACACATGGTAAGCTAAGGATATAAGCTCGTGCTACACATATGAAGAAATTACATACAATTTAGCAAATAAATTTTTTGTAGAATTCCCATAAGGTTGAAGCTGTTAGCTCCGAAGATTTTCCTCTTTATTATTAAAATTTCTAGGACAACAAACACCCATCCCATAAATAAAGAGTGGTTGGGGAAAGTCATCAAAACTAATGTAGTGTGTTGTTCTTTTGTGATGTTATTAATTTCATGTAATGTTGTTAATCATGTTTTATGGCCACCCCTTTACTCTACCATGGAGCTCAACCAATCCCCAAATTCATCTTTATAAACATTTATGTTCACATAATTTTTATTCTATTCTTGGCATCTTTGTCGAATATTAAACAATTGTCCCTTTTATTTTCTAAGATTTTTTCCTTATTGTCTTCCACCCCTTCTTTTTGTTGCTTAATTATTTTTGTTAATTGTCTAAAATACAGTATCTGAGGAGGTTGTGTAACCCTTGTGATAAAATATAGTATGGGAAAAATACTGATTTTCGACTTACAAAATAAGTGAGCTATGACTAATTTTGGTTGAAAATAAGCCATTTTTTACTATTTGTTGATTAAGTGGCAAATAATGAGTCACTCATTTATAATCGTCAAAATGACCTAAAATTGCTCATTTATGACTTTTTTTAGTTTCTTAATTTTGGCCGCACAAGGGGTGGCTAACTCATAAACATTTTAGCTACTTTTATTTCTCAAGTTACCACCTGATCGTCCAACTTTTGCATATTTACATGTCACACACATAGGCATTAAAGTACAATTAATGAGGTATCATCGCGTCAAGTCACAGGCCTCACTACAAACTTTGAGGACATCTACATACAATATAATTACACTTTAAAACCATATATATATATATTTTTTATAATATTTTTTAATATTTAAAACTTTAAGGTATGAATCGTATATTTTATTTAACTTTTTTGTAATTTGTTTTGAGGACACATTAATTACCTACGTAATTATGATATTAAATTTATTTTTTTTAAGGCAAAAAGTACCTATAACATGATATATGTGTTTTACTCATCACATTTTGTTTAACTTTATAAAAAATAATTTTTAATTTTAATCAAATTATATTTGAAATAATACATTGTATGGTTTTTAGTGAATATTATAACATTTTTTTGGAACAATACACCTTTTTTACGAAACCCAATAAGGTGTTACGTAAAATACATAACTCAATTTTAAAAAAAAATCAAACTATAAAAAATGGGAAAATTTTTAAATAACATTTAAAATTTGGTGAACACAACAATTTTTCTACACAACATTTAAACATACTCTAAAATTTAATTATATTATCTTTTCGATCATAAAAGTAACTAAAACATAAATAAAATTAATATAATTTTAAAAGTGTATTCTTGAAAAAAAGAGACGATAGTTAGATAATATATACAGTAACAGTGCATGTGACTAGTTTCTAATTTTAAAGAATTCTTTACAGAGGTTTACGCGTAGGTGATCAGTTGGGGGTTTATGCGCATAATCCGATCCGATATTAAACCACAACCGAAATTGGAATGTGGTTTGCGATTAAAGTTCATCTACCTTAGAAATTCGCAGGTTATGGGTTGATTTTGGTTTAACTTTAACGATCTGATCCAAACCGCATCAATTTACCAACAATATACACACGATTTTATACTTGTGATTATACAAAGTAAAAATAATTATGTCCAATAATCAAAAACTAATTCGAGTTAGATCTCATCAAATTATCATCAACTCATCATATGTTTCAAAGTATTTATATTGTTTTTGCATTCCATTTGTTGTTGCAACTAAATTGATCAACATGTTTATTAAACGTAAGTTATTTGCAATTAATACTAGTGATTTACTTGTACTATGAAAGATTCATAATTTTACTAATAATTATGTAAATTTTTAAGTGGAACGTTTAAATAAAGAGATGTTATTTTATTTACCGAGTTCACTACTAAAAAATATCATAAACCGTCAAAATCCGCTAAACCGAACCGAATGGTTTGGTTTTACTGGGATACGAGGTTCGGGTTGGTTTGAATGTTTTTAAAAACCACAGTTATACGGTCTGGTTCTGTTTTAAACATGTAACCCCAACCAAATCAAACCGCGATCACTTATATTTACCCCTATATATAACTATATATTTGTATTATATATAATGTGTTAAGTTTTAAGTCCTTGAATTTCTAATATTATACTCCCTATGTTCCAATCAATTCTTAATATTTGAAATAGAGTGCTCGACACGCATTTTGAGGCTCTTATATATTATAGTTACATAGCTTTTTTTAAGATTTTTTTTAATAAAATTTGAACATTTGATTTTTTTCCAACAAAAAAAAGTTTTTAAAATAATTTATGTGTATATATATATATGTATGTATATATATAAATTTAGTCAATGCATGGTATATAATTAATGTATATATATATATATATTTGGTCAATGAATGGTATATTTTTTAAACCACTTTTAAAACCTTATAGGTGTTTGGAATAATACTTTAAAAAGATTTTGTAGAAGTTTGTTACTAATTTTTCCAAGAACATAATAATGTGTGGTGTTCCACAGTTAAGATTTAAATTTCCTTAAGAATGTGTTGATTTTGATCGTAATGATAGCCCAAGGGTTTTTCTCCTCCCACGACTAATACCAAAACCCGCTCAAAACTTGTAGTATTAATAAAATGGCACAAACGACATAACATACTTATGTGTTCGATATGTAGTATCAAACACAACATCACAATTTTTTTATTAGATATCAAAGAACAAGGATCAACCCATATAAGACCATTTAATTTTTTTTCATCAATTAGAATTCTAATGAAAAAATTCCCATCACTTTTTTTAAGCGATACAACAAATGCAATCTCCCTTGAGCATCATTAACATCCAAGTTGCCCTTCCTAAAATCATGTACCACGTTTTTTCAATGTTGGCCATCAAAACCTACTTTTCCTGCTCATTCGTGTATCTTGTCAAAAATAATTCATTTATTATCTCAGTTGGACACCTGAACATGTAAGTTCTTAATTAAATTCCTTTGGGCCACCGTTACATGTGTAAGAAAATTGAATGTTTGGAGCTTTATTATTGTAGGCTCTTTACGTAATTTTAAAAAAAAATTGAATATGGATCTATGCAATTTTCTTAGTGTAATCCATTGAGAAAGAAGTGAAAAGATACTTCTTTGTGTGGATTATATGTGTTTTATACGGTCTAAGTTAGGATTAAGGGCATTAGATTCTTCCTCAAGACCTTGAAATAAAAAGAATCATTCCAAAGGCCTTCAACAACATAGTCAAGGCCTTGATAGAAACAATCTTAAGGTCTTGACACATTCAATTGCGATATTAAGGTATTGAGTGTCCAGAGTGAAAGTCTTGATCTTAGTAGGCATATATATATATATTAATATGTAAATAAGATTAAGGATTATTGTTATGTAAATAATGATAATTAGCCCTCTAATATATATGTATATATATATGATGCTATATATACTCCTGACAGAAAAATAAAAGAATAAAGGGAAATGAGAAGAACCTTAGCTACATCTCTTTTTCTCTCTACCAAATATACATATATATACTTAGATTTTCGGAGAATTGAGGTGTGATTGTTGTTCAACTTTGTCGGTAGGTGACAAATTTTGTGTTATTGTTTTATCCTAAAAGTAAATTTGTGGCATCCTAACACAACATAGATGGGGCAAATAACTCTTCAAGACCAGTCATGTCTTTTGCAAGATTCATGACTCGGCTATTATACAATATTAAATACAATATAAATAAGCTTTCTTTCTCGTTATTGTTTAAAATTATTATTTTTATTTATCAAATCTGTTTGACCATTATGACTTGTTTTGTTAGTTGGTTTTTATTGCCAATTCTTGAACTATAATTATTTTGAATATAATTACCCTATTGTTGCATGTGTTAATATTTTCCAATAATCTAGAATAGATATTTTTATTATATTCTACTAATCGTGTAGTTCAAGATGGTGAACGAAACTATTTTATTTCTAGTGGTTAATTTTTTGCCGGTACTAGTGGTACTGTACCCATCACTGTTGGGCCACATATCGTTTTCCATACTCCATTAATCTTTCAGGTATGCTTGAAAAGTTCGGTGAGGTTCCGGTTTGTCTATGTGGTAGAAAAAGATGAAATTATAGTAACGATTAACGATTAACGATTTATGGGGGATGATATAATATAACCCACATGTTCTTGATCTTGATTTAATTAGATTTCTTAACCACCAAAAAATTCCTTATCGAAATACCCCAAAACTTTCTTTGATCCTCCTACTAAACCTTTTATCCAAATTAAAGTTTTCACTTTCTTGGATTGTGAGTGTTAGTGTAAATGAATTTGGGGAAGAAAAGGAAGGGATTTTGGTAAATATATAGAGATTACTCCTTTAAAATTACTTATAAATATATATTTAACCATGGTTAACAACTAACGAGATAAATATCCACTAATTTCTAGAATTGTCTAGGAAGTACAATTTATATATATATTCTAATATTTAGTTATCATTCTTTCTAAATTTACTAACAATAATAGGATAGAAGAAAATAATATATAATGATGATAATAATAAAATATTAATAATAATATTAATGATGATGATGATAATAATAATAATAATAATAATAATAATAATAATAATAATAATAATAATAATATTGATAATATTGGCACCCATACAATTTCTTAAATAGAAAAAAAATATAAATAAAATTTGTACTCGAAATAATCGCAATTCAAGTTTTTTTATCATATTACTAAATAAATAAAAAATTAATTAAAGAATAATTACTAGAGCACAAATCTTAGGATATTCAAGAAATTTATTAATGCAATATTAGCATTCCAAAGCTAACACTTATTTTAGCTAAATAGACAGCTACACTCACAATTATTTTCCCCATAAAAAATATCATTATAAAATAATCAAATAATATGATTATAAGAACTTTTAAATTCTTCAATACACTCCGTTATAATTATAGAATAATATGCGATTCTTTATTTTTCAGAAAATAAATAATTATTTAAATAGTTTCCCAGAACTTAATAATCTCATACCTATTTAAATCCCTACAAAATATTTAACGACCCAATAAGTATATATTTAAATATCATTGGGAATTAATTAATCAATAATACTCTAATAAACTAATCTTTGTTCACACTTGCGATGTTCACACTTTCGATTCTAAAAATTTAATCACAATTAAATTAATTCCACGCACTTACATTAAATCATAAATTGCGATAACGAGAGTTACTTACTTAAAATTTCTCGGGACTTACAATTTTTGAGGGGTTTATTTACTACGAATTTTGCAAGTTAGCTCGCAAAAGATAAATATCCTTTAAAGATCATTTTAAAATACTTGGTCATTATAATAAATCTAACAATCTTTTTTCAAAAGTCTCTAGAACTATACTAGAGATAATAAAACAAGTTTTGAGATTTGAATATACTCTGCTGATTTTATATAAATATTTTATGACCAAATAGACGCTATTTTTTAAAATATAATTCATTTAAAAATATTAAAAAAATCGGCTAACCACATATGATTACGATAACATATATTCACCTTCTCAAGCTTGGAAAATCTCATATCCACAAAATTTTTATTTAATCTCTATTTATATAATTATTCTTCTTAATTAACAATCAGAAAATAATTCAATGGTCGGCCAAATTTGAATATTTTAACTCGACTGATCACATAAACACATAGAACTCTTTTTATGTTTTACTACATTTATACTTTCCTCTCGATTTTCTTTCCTTAAATAATTCAGAATATTTGACTCGTCAAAGTGGAATGAATTAAATTTTAATATTTATTCACTAATTCACATAAATTATATAAAACCACATAATAAACAATTTATTGACATAAATATCTATCGGGAAAATCTCATATAGTACATTGTGAGCACAATTGTTAGTACGACATCAAAGTGCCCCCACTATTGATGTAAACAAAATATGGGTTATACTGCTCATATGGCAAAAAAAATGAGCCCGCCTATTAACCTAGAGTCACCTTGTCGGAACATGTGCCGATTTGGCTTGAAATACTATGAAACACCAACCTATGATGCATGTATGAACAAGTAGTGTTTGAATATTGGTATAATAAAATAATTTTTGGGTATTAAAAAGGTATTGTGTGTTATGTGTCACATGCCACGGCCCACCTGGCAACAAGAGCTTGGTGTTGCCTTTCACCTTTAGCAATAATATTTAAGATGATATCAATAGCAAAGAAGAATTGCCTATAAACAATTGGAGAGTCGTGTTAAAAAGTAATGGTAATTAGAAATTAACTCAAGTAGTGGGGAGTGGGGACTTACCAAAAATTATCGATCTAAATACAAAAGTACAAAGGTAAAAGACTAAATCCACTAACGAAGATAAGAGTTGATTCCATAAAAGTATTTAAATACCATTCTTAATCTAACAATAGTAGTTCTCGTAAACTCAAATGACGATATATTGAGTCATTCTACTTGAGATAGAGTTAGAGTTGTTAGAAAGAGAAGGGAGATATTCAATCTTTCGCAGATGGGACTCATATGTGAGGTTATGGATATAACGATACAAGTTAGAGATCACTTCACTCTCGTGAACTCATCCCTCAAGAAAACTAATGTGAGCCGTCAGCCTGTGATTTTGTACAAGTGATTTCTCTACAATTACATGGTCGCACTTAAGTAAAACTGATCAAAAGTTGCAACAAAGTTTGTAGATCAAAAATTGATATTGTTATAACACATTATTTATTAAAAATCTACAATATTTTCCTCTTGAATCAGCGTGGTTAAACATATCATCCATTGGAAAGTTATCATCTAACTAGTACAACATCAACAACTTTTGGCATCTTGTCTCCTATGTTCTCGTATATACCATCTTTGACCATCATACAAGAACATGAGATTTTTGTGAAAACAGGGCCTTTAATGACCACAATTTTGATCGTTGTAAGGCCCAACTTGTTCGGTATTAAAGAATAACGACTAGATACCGTGACGGTCAGATTCCCTACTCGTTATTTACTAATTTTAGTCGAATTTTACGTCGACTAAACTAATACCAACACGTGGTGTCACATATCTTAGGATTTATGGGTAAAATATTAATACTTTAAGTGTCAAAAGGTCAATAAGTCTTTTAAAATTTATCAAACAAGTTTACAAAAGTTCACCTAACAATATTTTAGTTCTTTAATAAAAAACTTTTGTCTTCTAGCCACTAATATTCCAAACACATCCTAAGTTAAGTCTAAGGGTTCCTACTACACATATGAAGAAATTACATACAATTAAGCAAACCAAAAATTCTATAGCAATTCCCATAAGGTTGAGGCTGTTTGCTCTCAAGATTTTCAAACTGAGCTTCATCTTTGTTATTAAAATTTCCAAGACAACAAACACTCATCCCATAAATAAAGAGTAGTTGGAGAAAGTCATCAAAACTAATGCAGTGTGTTCTTCTTTTGTGACATTTTTAATTTCTTGTAATGTTGTTAATCATGTTTTATGGGCCACCCCTTTACTCTCCCATGGAGCTCAACCATTCCCCAAATTCATCTTTATAAACATTTATGTTCACATATTTTTCAATTTTATTTCTTGGCATCTTTGTCAAATATTAAATAATCGTCCCTTTTATTTTCTTAGATATTTTTTCCTAATTATCTTGCACCTCTCCTTTTTTGTTGCTTAATATATTTTTTGTTAATTGTCTTTCATGTGAATTCACGAGTAAATATTACAAATTGATGAATAATTCATAAATTTTACCCTTTACCTTTGGGTGCAATCTGATCTTATTAAATTCAATAGCTCGTGGGGAAATGATAGTAAATAACATAAAAGAGTTTTTAAGGAGGTAGTGTAACCCTTGTGATATAATATATTAAGGGAAAATTACTGATTTTCGAGTGACAAAATAAGTGGGCTATGATCAATTTTGGTTGAAAATAAGCCATTTCCTACCTATTTGCTTTGTTCAAACTAGTCAAGTGGTAAATAATGAGTTAGTCTTTTATAATTGTCAAAATTGACCTAAAATCACTCATTTATTACTTTTTTAGTTTTTTAAATTTTGGCCCCACAAAATTGCATGACTGTATTGAGGCAAGTGTGAGCAACGCCAAGACACATAACCACATAACATAACTTACTAACATTTTAGCTACTTTTATTTCACAAGTTACCATCTATGGCCCAACTTTTGCCTATTTAGCATGTCAACCACACAAGTGTGTTAATAATTAGTTTTTTGACATTAACTGACCAACTTCTTAAGAATTTAATAGCTTTTATTGTTGAAGATGGTTGTAAATAGTATATTGTTGGTAGTATTTCAACACTTTTTTCTAGCTTTTGGTTGTTTATACTATATTTAAAAGATATTCTTTGGTCGATATTCTAATTTTCATATTTTATGTTGAATCATTTTTATTGCATATTTTACACAGACATCACATGGAAACATAACAACGCATAAGTTTTAATGATGAAAACTAAATACAAGTATGCAAAAATCCCTTTCATAGTCACTCACTTCAAAGAATATGAGTTCATTTTTTTTGAAGTAAGAAAATGACTTTATTACGTGCTACAATTCTTTGGTGCAATTTGTACTTTTATTAAGTGCTTGAATTCTTTGGTACAATTTATGAGTTACGCATTCACCATATGTTAATGTTTTATTTTAATTACCAAAATGAGTGTAGTCAAAATTCAAAAACTCTTTTGCTACATAAAAAACTCAACATTCTACTTTAATGTAAAATATAGGTGTGAGATTAAATTATTTAATTTTGAAATATAATTATTACTTCAGAAGCTAGTGGTTGATAATTAATTAATACATAGGATTAAATATATATAAAAATTCAATTAGTTGAATAGTTTGTGATGAGCAAACCCAAGTCAAAGAAATGGAAATAATTTAGGACAAAGAATATGATTCCAATAAGTATTATATATGGTTTGCATTTTATATATATAACATAATATGTAGTAATAACGAAAAATTACGATTCCAATTGGTGATAGTTATGATTAGATATTAAGTATATATTTTTATACTTTAGAATTTTTCAAGTCAATACTTTACTAGTTTTGAATAAAAATGCGGATATATATATTAATTTATTTAATTAAATATATATACATCATATTATATATATATTGTACTTCCAAATTAATATTTTTCACATATCTCCAACCACATCTCTTGTCAATGATTGGTATATTTTTGAAATTACATTTACCTTTGGCATTCTTGAAATAATACATTCAAAAGCTTTCCGTGATATTTGTTACTAATGTGTCAAGTACACAACAAATATATAATATTAGGGAGTTGAGATTAAATTGTCCGCCTAATGGCTTGCTCTTTATCGTAAATGGTAGCCCAAGGTTCTTCGCCTTCCACGACCTCTGGCCAAGTACCTAAAACTCACTCAGAACTTATCTTCAATTGATCCCACATGAGTGCAAATTCGAAAATTAATTATTCGTAGTGATGGTTCAGCGGGGTGAATTGCACAAACGCTATAGCATACCTATTGGTTGGATATGTAGGATCAAAATCAAATACGTCCCTGAAACTTTTTTAGGCTATGAAAGAGCGAGGATCAACCATTATAAGACCCTTCAATCTATGTTTTTCATTAAGTAGAATTCTAATGAAACCGCCACTTTCTTCTATTAAGGGATACAACAAATCCAATATCATTTGAGCATAATTAACACCCAAGTTGTTCTTCCTAAAATCACGTACCACATGTCATAAATATTATCCATCAAAACCTACTTGTTGAGCTCCTCCGTGCATCTTTATAAAAACATTAATTTGTTGTCTCGGCTCGACAACCAAAAATGTAAGTTCTTAATTAAATGTGTTTGACCTTCGCTTACATGTGTTAGAAACTTGAAAGTTTGGAGTTTTAATATCGTAAGTTCCTTATGTAATTTTCAAAAAATTTGGATATGGATATAAGTAATTTTCTTAGTGTAATTCATAGAAAAATAAGTGCCATGGAGTTTCTTTATGTGGAGTATATGTGTTATGTATGGTCTAATCCAAGATCAATGGCTTGAAATGTTACATCAAATCATTGACACAAAAAAGAAGCATTATAAAGGCCTTGAGTGACAAAATCAAGACCCTGATAGGAACGATCTAAAGGGCTTGAGTGACGGAGTCAAGGCCTTGACATATTCACTTGCGATCTAAAGGCCCTGAGTGTCCAGAGTTAAGGCCTTGATATGAGTAGACATATAGATATATTTATATTATTATATAAATAAGAGTAAGGATTATTCTTATGTAAATAATACTCCCTCCGTCCTTTTCAATTGTTTATATTTTTTAGAGAGTGTCCGACACGTATTTTAAGGTGCATATAAAGTATAGTTCTGTAATTTTTTTTTACAATTTTGTTTTTCTGAATAAAAATTAAAACATTCAACTTTTATTCAGAAAAAGAAAATTGTAAAAATAAGTTACAGAACTATACTTTTTATGCACCTTAAAATGCGTGCCGGACACATCCTCAAAAATGTAAACAATTGGAAGGGACTGAGGGAGTATTAATTAGGCTTCAAAATATTTATTTTTAAATGATACTATATATATGTTCTTTGATATAAAAATAAAAGGATGAAGGGAAAGGACAAGAATCCTTGCTAGCCTCCCTTTTTCTCTCTTCCAAATATAAAACATATACATAGATTTTCGGATGAATTGAGGTGTCATCATTTTTGAACTTTGCCGGCCTGTGAAGGATTTTTCTATTGCTGCATTAACCTAGAACTTAATTTACGGTAGCCGAGCACATCATAGGCGAGGCGAGCATATCTTCAAGAACAGTCACATCTTTTACAATATTCTTATCTAATATTAGACCTATAATATAGATAAACTTTATTTCTTGTTATTGTTAAGTATTGCAATTTCTGAATATCGAATTCGTTTGACCTTCGTGATTTATTTTGTTAATTAATTTTGATTACCTATTCTTAAATTGTGATTTATATTGAATATAATTGTCCAATTGCGTCATTCAAGATGGTGAATGAAATTGTCTTTACTTCTCGTAGTTAACCTTTTGATGGTATTGTACCCACCATTAATTGGGCCACTTAACGATTTTCACGGCCTATTAATCTTTCGGGTATGTCTGGCAAGTTTGATAGGGTTCTGGTTTTTCTCGTTGTTAGAAAAAGATGAAACCATTGTTAATGGTTAAGGGTCTCGGGTTGGTGATGTAGTATAACCTACATGTTGTTAATAAAGGTAAAGCCGAGACTATAACAGCTTATGTTATGTGCACAGAGAAAGATAGAATGGCAAGGGCACAATTCTTGCAGCCTTAGCTTACACTCTATTTCATGTTTATTTATCAAAGGACTATAATGCTAAGGTTTTGCGAAAGATGCTTGATTGGACACATAATATTGTCTCGCAAGGTTAAAAAAGGTATCACATGTCTAAGTTCCTTGACTTGAAGCTTATAGACTCTAAGTCCATGACTGAACAGGTGAATGAATTTTAGATGATTATACATACTTTTAGGTGTGGATCTTCCTATAAAGTTTTAGGTGATTTATATGATTAAAAAACTTCTGAAGTCTTGGGAAGAGTTCTCTCTTTTCATGATAAAATAGAAGGGAGAGATTACTTGGACTAGTCTGATGTTTCATATTTGTATGCAAGAGCAGCACAAGTCTAAACAGGGTTATTTGATGCCGGTTATAAGTGGGAGTGTGAAGATAAACATCGTGACAACTGATCAGAAATGAAAGCTAGCTAGTAAGAAAAGTAACAGTAACTCAGACAATGAAAAGAACAAGGCTAAAACCAAAGATAAATAAACCATGTTAGTCTTGTGGACAGATTGGTCATTGAAGTAAAGATTATTCTAAAAAAATCTGATGTAGTGGCTCAGGCAAATACCGTGATTGGGACTGCAACCATTGGTGTGCCTATAGCTAATATGGTTATTGGTGAATCACATGCTTTTGTAATCAATGAAGGGTATATTGCCAATACACCTATAATATTATTTATTTATCTTCCTAAAGAGTGGTTGATTGATACTGCAGCTAATGTGCCCATTTCTGCTGACAAAACTCTATTTGTATCTTATCAAGTGGCTTATAATAGGACAGTGACTATGGGGAATGCTAGTGTTGTAGGCGTGTTCTATCCCTGATTAGAGTGCATCATATTCCTAACATTCATAAAAATATTGTTAGTTGATCTTATTAAGTTAAGGATGATTTTGAACTTTTTTGAAGTGTAATAAAGTAGTTATCACTCAAACTGGTGTAATCATGGGCAAAGGTTATTTTTCGGATGTTTAATTTTTTATTAATGTTGAGCCTATGATTAACGGTTTGGTTAATGAAATTGTTGCTTCTTCTGTTAATTACGTTGAATCATCTAATTTTTGGCACTCTCGTCTTGGTCATTTAATTTTTGGTTCTCTAATGAATATGATAAATTTAGAGTTGATTCTAGAGCATGCAATTAGTAACAAATCTAGGTGTCCAGTATTTGTCTCTTCTAAAATCAATAAGAAAACCATTTCATAATGTTGTAAGAGATTCTGAAATTTTGGATTTAGTTCATACTGACATATGTGAATTTAATGACTTGTTTAATAAAGACAATAAATGATATTTTATTACGTTTATTGATGATTGTAGTAGATACTATTATTTTTATTTGCTTAGATATAAGGATGAAGCACTTGATAAGTTCATTATGTATAAAAGTTAGTGGTTTTTATCTTCTAAAAAGGTTACGTCTATATTTCTTGTATTTTTGATATTTTTGTACGCTTTTGAATTGGTTTAGTTTTAGATATTTTTTTATCTACAACAATATAGAAAAGATATGGGTGGAAAAAGATATAAACTTGATATGGTATGAGCTTTTCATCCCAAATGTATAATTAAGTATTTCAAATGTATAAGATGACCCCATAGCATTGCAGTACATAGTATTTATGTATAAAATAAAAATATGGCCTTATCTAACAAAGTATTAAGGAGAAATCAACTATA
Organism: Apium graveolens; assembly: GCF_009905375.1. Classification (NCBI taxonomy): domain Eukaryota; kingdom Viridiplantae; phylum Streptophyta; class Magnoliopsida; order Apiales; family Apiaceae; genus Apium; species Apium graveolens. The sequence continues at coordinate 35,927 of NW_027417576.1, read as the reverse complement.
AACAATTTTTTAACACTTTTAACAAAAACTTCAAGAGTTACAATTCTTGGTAATAAGTAAAATAATTTATTAAAACACTATGTATATATGAACATGGTTTACTTAAATTTATTATTGTTTTCTTTCTTCACATTCATTTGTCTAATAGTGATTTGGGATTTGGGTATTAATTTGGCAGCATCAACTCTGTAAAAACTGGCTTGCAACCATTGGGGCTAATCAATTGCCCTTTTGCACATGCAATAGCAGGTTGGATGTATAGGCACAGTCCTTCCAGTCTCATGTATCATGATCTTCAAAACCTGTTAGTAGGATCCAATTTCATGAGCATGTGTTTGGTTGGTTGTAACAAAGGTGGAAAACACTTGCCCAATTCAATTTGGGGTGTAACCCTTACCAGATAAAAAAAATATTTAATATTTTGCATCAATTTATTAAATTGTATACGATACCTATCATATACAAGTAATCCTTAGTATTGTGGAGCATTTTCTTCATTGTTTCACTGCAAATAGGAACACAAGCATATTATGTAAAGATTTTGGAAGGAAATATTCACCATTATATTAAAAAGATAATAAATAGAGCTTAATATTGAGTACGAAAGTTATCAACTAGTTTTTCATCCACCTACCAAAAAGCCAATCCAAAATTAATACACCAATAATGTAATTGGGCTCAAACAACAAACTTTAATATAATTAATAATTTCTCTAATACTTATATTTGATTTTTTCTATCTTTTGACTTTGGTTAATTTGTAAAAATGTGGCACAATGAAAGAAAAATCAAGAATAACATTTTTTTATGAGAACAATCATATTCACTTTCTCTATGTACATTATCCATTATAAACAACAACTATCAAATAATTCTATCCAAATTGTGCCATCTCTTTTTTTCACAAATATGGCCACTACCTACGAGGACACAAAAAATCTCTTTTAAATCAACTGTTGTATAGAAATTTAAAAAATATCAACACACAATACTTGTATGGGTTAAAAAAGATAACGAGACCCAAAATACAACATATCAAATCTTAAAGGTAGGTTGAAAAACAAAGAAAATGGAAATAAGCAATAAAAAACAAAATATATGGAAATATCGCATACTCAGTCACAAAAATATACATGGGCACCGGTGTGTATATGTATGATGGCTTCTCAATTAGGAACTTCATGTCAGTTACACATTTGTCTCCTTCAATATAGTAAAATAAACCTCTAATTTTAAAAGACAAAAGGGGTGACTTTATGGTTTTCCCTATATTCAATACACAAATAACATTTATTTTAGATATCATAAAACTATAAGAGAAGATAAGGGAGGTGTTGTAAACATATGACTAGTGGTGTATGGTTATGAACTAAATAATGAAGATTCTAGAATGTACTAGTAGGTGAGGTTTTGTTTTTAAAAATTTTATATAAAAGTTTCTAGAATGGACTAGAAATAGTAAATCATCTTATTATCTTGATGGGTTGCTACCCAAAATACCTTTTTTCTTGGACCCTTGTTTGTCTTGGGGCTGGGCCTTCCTTTAAAGAGTATATTTCTTTGGCTCGTTATTATTGTGATTTTACCTACAAGATTATTTTCTTAACCTTAACTACACTATCTTAAAAGCTATACATGTTAATACGGAAAATCACAGCATATTCATTTAATACATTATGTTTTTTAATCTAACTAATTTAATTTTTTAATAATTTTTTATTTTTAATTAATATATTTTAACTTTCGTTAATAAGCTTTCAAAATAAAATTGGTATAATAATTTATGTTGGTAAAAACTCTAATTTGTGCCACTAGTTGGGAATGGGATTAGATTGAAGGAGAATCATTGAATACCATATTGTCTACTTGTAAACCAATACATTCAATAATATCACAGTCAAAATGATTAATTAGAATGGTTGGTTTAAGGGAATGAGTCATTCATTTAGGATAGTAATTTTAAAAAAAATGTTATTTTCCATAGATTTGAATATCTAAGTTTTTACTAACCACCAACCTTCCAAACTATATATAAACATATACGTAAAGGCTGTTTGAGGAGGCTAAGATATATGCACATCATTAGTAGCTAACTATTAATTCTTAAAATTATTTCTTTTGTTACATATCTATGAAGGATTTTGTAAAAAATAATGGAGAAAATGATTCAACACACCACCTATATTCCTATATTGTCTATCAAAAACTTGAATTTGGAATCATTTCTTAGTCCAATAACTCTAGCATTTGGAATTAGGTTTTCAACTCTCCTTATAGGTCAAACCCTTTAAAACCATGCTTTTTCCATATAATTTAATTACCTTATTATATTATATATGTTATATTTAACATTTTGTTAATAGTTAAAACGCGAACAAAATAGCACACAATTTACCAAATTTAGGTTTATGTTCACATTTTGTTAATTTGTAATTGCAAGTAATTCTTGGTATTTATTTTTAAATTCTAAAATCATTACTACCCATTTTAATAACACTCACATATATATATTTTTTAACTTTGTCCAAATCATTCTTGGTAACCTTTCAAATGTGTTTTATATTACAATATTAATATAAGAATAATGGGTTTGTTTGATTGTTTACTTAAGACCTTCCAACAAAATTTAACAAAATTTAACACTTTCTAAATATTATAACTTAAAAAAATTATTAATTATTTTTACTAAGCATCTACATGTTAAAAAGACTTATATCATGAATTAATTTATATTAAAGGTTGAGGAGTTACGCGTAGGTTTGGATTAGGCTTAGGAGGGTTGGGTTGAGTTGGGCTTGGTGGGTTCAACCTCTCTCTTGGATGCTCGGTTAAAAGGGAAGGGTTCATCCTTTTCTATTCTCGATGAAGAATTACTAGTGAAGGTTTGGTAACTTAAATTTGAATTTTTAAAAAAAAAATTATTGTTATTATCATTGTTCATGTATTAAATCATAAAATTTTCAAGATTATGTTTAAATTAAAGAAAGAATTATTTAAAAACAAAATATATTTACATTAAAATATGTAAGTTTGATTAAATAACTAATTAACTACAAAACATATGTAATGTATTAAATTATAATAAACTATATTTTCTAAGTAAGTTATCTATGTAATAAAGTAACTTAAAATAATCAGGAGTCGGGTAATGTGCATTGAGATATTAAATTATAAAATTATATATTTGAATGAGTAAAAAATGAGAAACAAGGCTATTGCTATAAGCCTAAACTAGCCAATAACCATCAACAACACCCGTATTTGTGGCCTTGAAACACATTCTATTTTCGCAAGCGAGGGTTGGCTGAGTTGGTTAAAGAGGGGATAAGTATCCTCTTTGTCACAAGTTCGAATCTCATAGGAGGAGAATTTATGATTATGCCTCCTGGTCAGAGCATGTCGCTTAAATGCGGTTTACCTTCGTTCATGTGGTTTGCAAGCTATTGTTTGACCCTATAGGGTTTACCTAGTGCACACCCGAAGGTTAGCGGCTGCGGGTTACATAACACTCTATTTTCTATTAGTCCACAACGCTCGCAAACACCCTCTTGCCCCTGAATCCCGACCCTCCCTTTCAAAAAATTTCTTACAGTCCGAGCTAGATCACACCATTGGAGACAAACAACACTCACCCTTATTTGAAGATAACAAAAATAAAGTATATTAATCACATACCTTAGAGTTTAAAATGTATGTCCACTTAAGTTTGGGATTTATGGGTACAAATGTTAATACTTTAAGAGCCAAAACAACAAATTATGTAGCAATTCCTATATGGTAATTTTGGGATCTATGGGTACAAATATTAATACTTTAAGGGCCAAAACAACAAATTATGTAGCAATTCATATATGGTTGAAGCTATTAGCTTTGCAGATTTTCAAGCCACTACTAGGAAGAGATTTTATATATCGGGTAAACAACGATGTGTATGTAAAAAAGGACCGATGTATTTGTGACTGATGTTAAAGTTAATTTTACATAGACATCGGTTTTTACCTGATGTCTAAAGTAGTCGTATACAATACTTTGGGAAGATTTCTAATGTCTTAGAATATTTTTATAAATTTCAGACATCGTTTATTTATATGTAACTCTTATGAAAAATACAGTTTAACATCAATTCGTGTAGGTAACCGTTGTTATAGGTGTTATATAATATAGGTTTTGTTTAAATTTTTGTTCTTAAATTGCCTTGTTCACATCATTTATTGTTTTATAATTAATGTATCAAACACATTTTAATAATAAATATTTAAATTTTTACTAATCTTTGGTGCTATTGGAGAATGTATTAAACCAAAATACTGAAAAAACTTAAGTCCCGAAACTCAACCAATATATATATATATATATATATTAGCTAGTTGAATTCAATATAAATAAATAAGATAGCTTAGTTTGTACAATCAACCCGAAAAATATTCTAACCAAAATACGTATATCATCCTAGACATACTATTCCCATGATAAGTACAACTTATCTCATCAAATTGTAAACATCAACGAGAGTACTAACTTAACCAGTACATGATACTTATTGACATGAATAAACACTACTTAGTTGATCAAGATCACAAGCTTTAATAGTAGTGGCCTTAAGGAATCTCTTGAAGAAGACAGAGGTATGTGCTCCATCCTTCCTACAACTACCAGAGTTCCGTAAAATATAAAGAAATAATAAAATAAAATTTCAACTAAAATTGATAGGATTGTAGTAATGATGATCATTAATTACTTAAATATTTGTAGTGTGCACACACTAATGTAAAGCGGTGCTCGTACCCTTGTCTTAAAATTAAATTTAAGAATCCACAAAAATATACTAATAAAGAATGTTATAATTTGTAATAGTTGAAAGGATGAGCCCAGTGTTGTACAACCAAGATAATTATATTTCACAAGAGCCTTAAGTTAATAAACCAAGAGAAAACATATAAAATTAGAAAGTACCTCAATTCTCACCCTTACAAACTGCAAACTCTACCCATTTCCTAAATGAAATCGAAAAGGTAACAAAGACATAAAGTTTGGAAGCATAAATTATCATCTAGTATACAATTAGGTTATTAACATGCCTTCTGTGAATAAGATCATGAATATATAAATAAAGAATGACCATATAATACGCCATAAGTGCACATAGGTAACCCCTACTATACAGTTGCATAAGGCCTAAATGGTGTTGCATAAGGTAATAGGCAACACCAGGGTGGGGTTGCTAATGTGGATGTGGTCGTAGAGCCTTAAGGCAACGAATTATGCAACACTAGAAAGCGTTGCATTATGCATCTTTTGCAACAGTAAAAGCGTACAATGACAACAACAGTTAGTGTTTCATAAAATGAAGTCACATCACCACTGTGTCCTACGTGGCAAGTGACACGTCATATTTCCACGTCAGTAGTGGCCCCTACTTTGACACATCAGTAAGGGGTCCCACATTTTCCACATTAGCAGTGGGAGCCACTTTTGCCACGTCAGCAGTGGGTCCCACAATGTGTAGTGCAACACTGATTTTAGTCAACTGCAACACCATTGTTATTAATATGCAACATCATGTTTAGTATTACGCAACACCGTATAGAGTCAAATGCAACACTACAAAAATAAAATTTTTGAAATAATTGTTCTTCTTTTACATTATTCCTGCCAAACAAGGCATCCAACATTCAGTACAACAAGCATCTAATGAAACTTAAAACTTATTAAACCGGTTCTAAAGTCTTATCAACAAGCATAGATGAAATCGGATACATACTTTGGTTCTAACTATCAAAGTACATAATTTCTAACTTCAAAAGGGCAAAAATATCAAAATACAAGATAGTGAAAGATATATGATAGTAAACACTTTTCCTACAGCAAGGAGAACGACATTCAACCAAAGTGCAAGTCCAAATGTAAGCACTGCTATGATCATAGGAATGTTCTAGAGCACAACCATGTTAGTAAAAATTTTATACATGAATTTCCTGAGCCAATCATCCTCCAGATCTCGGAAATTCTAAATTCTTTTCTTAAAATGCTCCTCCATGCTTGAAATTTGATGACACGCATATTTCCAAGCATCAAAATTATGCAGGCTCGGAGGAAGGTTGCAGGAAGAACAGGATCCTACGCAAAGCTTGAACAGAAGGGTTAGAACATAAAACTATGTGGGTATAATATATACATTATTTGCTTATTCCATATGAAGAACAAGATATATTACGTTTACATAAATTATATTAAATGAAGTTTACAGTAATTTGACATACTGAATCTAGCATACGATGAAAAAAAGGAATTCAGCGGGCATGCCATGAGGTTCAAAAAATTAAAAAGAATAAGATAATATAAGGAAATAAAAGAGCAGTAAAACATAACATATTAACAACATCTCATTCACATATAAACGTTAAAAGTAGAAGTGGTTGAGAGCAAGAAAAAACAGAAATCGAAAATAGAGGTTATGGATTTAAATATTTATGGCTATGTTTTGCTACTTGCTCTAAACCAAAAAGTTCTTGAACAGTACATATTCTACTTAGTGTATACACTTCTTTTGTCCATAAAAAAACTGAGGATTCGAGTTTCTTATGCTTTTTATGTTCCTTAATTTAAAGTGTATTTAAAAACTGAACATTAAGGACAAACTTACTGTTCTACGTATCTTTACTATTACAGGGTGGTAAGCACTCAACACTTGAAATTAAGATGATGACTAATACCCGAACTTGTCACCCTTTAAAATTAATGGATACTCTGATGGACAGTGAACTATAATAGCTGTCCTTTTAAGAAGAGACCAAATGCAATATGAACTCTCTCATTTAAATCTCTAACAGGAGGACTCTCTCACTTTTTTGGATGTTATGACAAAAAAATGATACAATTTTTCCAGAACCTTGTAATAGTATCCTTATCCTTCATTAGACTGATCACTCTTTTAAACTCTGTGGTTGAAAGTGTGTTGATTATATTGCTTCCAAGTAGAGTGAAAAAACCATTATCATAATAAATTCTGACTTTTGTATATGATACAACCCAGACTCTGATTATTTCTTTAGCTAGCTGCTGAAAATATTCTTCATCTATGAGGTACCAATTTAGTGGAAGAAAGTAAGTTTAATCATAGCAATTCCATAATGATCACTCAGTAACTAGCAGTTTCTTCCAATAAATTTAAAGTGTGTTTTCATTGAAGGTTTATATGAAGGTAGGGTTGTGATTTTTCTTCAAGCTTGTTTGAGTGGAAGTGATTGGAATTTTGAAAAGTGAGTTTGCAGTTGGCTTGTATAGAAATTTTGGCTTTGAGGTGAGAGATGGTTGAGTGTTTGAGCTAAGAGATTTGGTAGGTTGAGATTTTATCATTTGTATTTGTAGGGTTTATTCGTGTGGTCCTGGATTGTCTTCCTTCTTTTTCCTCCTTCTTTCATCTCCTTTCTTCTTGTCATCATCCTTCTTCTCATCCTTCTTTTTATCCTTGCGGCTAGTTGCTCTTGAAGATTGACTTGGATTTGAGTTAGAAGGTTTCTGCTCATCATGCTTCTGCTCATCATCATCCTTATGATCTTTTAAATTGAATTGAGCAGTTGGCAACATAGTGTCACGATTCAGAAAGTATCTGTATAAGATCTTTATCATCTCCAAATCTTCAACGTTCTTATTCTTTTTGTATTTTAGATTAGATTGAATAATCATGATTGTCTTCATATTTGATCTAACAAAAATTTTAGGAATAGTAAGTTGTTTGTATTATTTGGTTCTTGGGCAGATGTAGGACACTCCTTTGTTTGGATATAGATAGGCTTCAGGAAAAGCTGCTATCTATGCATTTTTAAGCTCATGAAGAAGTTGAGTGTCCTCTGTGATGACTACATGCACTTTGTCAATCACAACATCTAGCTCAGATGCCCTTAGTATGTTAAGATTTGACATAGATACTTGACAGCATCTATCCACACCATCATCATTGACGTTGACAATAATCCTCTTCTTTAAGTAATTTTCAACATTCACAACCACTGCCCTGGTAGAATTGATAGTTTTGGCCAATGCTCTTTTGTATGTTATATATAATTATTATGAAGAGACAACCTCGGGACTGCAAGAAGTTCACTGAATTCTTGATCTTGATATGGTCCTTCTGTAGCCTTGACGAGTCATTCTTTTCCTACATCTTGAAATTGTTGAGTTTGTGAAAAACTTTAGCCAACCTGAATAGGCTCCTTAGATTTAGATTTAGCATCCCTGGATTGTTAAATCCTAACCTTAATCTCCCTTTAGTCTTGATAACAGGCATGAGTAGGGGAGTTCATAATTTTGGCCTTATTTCTTCCGGTAGGGAAGGCAGTGGTATGTTGAGCTTCCCCGTGATGGCTCCCAAAGCAACAGAGTTTTGCATTTAAAGATGCTTGTGAGAGTCTATCAGGGTTTTAATATCTGTCTCTTGACTTTGCACCAAGGATGTAAGAGCTTGAACTTGGGAACTTAGTTAGTCATTGGAAGATTTGAGAGAAGAAACTTGATATTGCAGTTCTTGAACTTGTAGTGTGGATGAAGATTGAGGTGTGGAGGAAGTAGAAACCCCAAAAATGTCGTCTACAACCTTCTTAATTTCATCCATGGGCAAGGCTGAAGGAGTGTATCTTCTAGAGTGCATTTGATCCATCTTCAGTCTTGTGTCATTAGAGTGAATGATATGATTTTGAACTTGTTCATTCAGGGCCACAAATAAGGTCTTGAGATTCTTAACACTTGTTTCCATTCCATTGAGATCATACATTGATATCTGGTCAGCAAAGTTTTTGAATTTGTTTTTCATCTCAGTTGAGAAGGAATGATTTCCAATATTTATACTTTCCTCTCGATTCTCTTTCCTTAAATAATTGGGAATATTTGACTCGTTAAACTGGAATGAATTAAATTTTAATATTTATTTATCGATTAACATAAATTATATGAAACCACATAATAAAGAATTTGTTGACATAAATATAAACCGCGAAAATCTCAGATAGTACATTGTGAGCACAATTGTTGGTATAGAATCAAAGTACCCCCACTTTCGATATAAACAAAATATGGGCTATACTTCTCATACGGCAAAAATATGGGCCCGCCTATTGATGTGGAGTCACCATGTCGGAACATGTGCTGATTTGACTTCAAATATTATGCAACACCAACCTATGATGCCTTTATTAACAAGTAGTGTTTGAATATTGGTATAATAAAATAATTTTTGGGTATTAAAAAGGTATTGTGACTTACGTGTCAAAGGCCCCTGCCCAACTGGCAACAAGAGCTTGGTTTTGACTTTCACCTTTAGTATTAATATTTAAGATGATATTAGTAGCAAAGAAAAATTGCCTATAAACAATTGAGGAGTCGTTTTAAAAAGTAATGGTAATTAGAAATCAACTCAAGTAGTGGGGAGTGGGGACTTACCAAAAATTATCGATCTAAATACAAAAGTATGAAGGCAAAAGACTAAATTCACTAACGAAGATAAGGGTTGCTTCCATAAAAGTATTTAAATACGATTCTTAATCTAACAATAGTAGTTCTCATAAACTCGAATGACGATAGAGTGAGTCATTCTACTTGAGATACAGTTAGAGTTTTTAGGAAGAGAAGGGAGATATTCAATCTTTCGGAGCTGGGACTCATATGTGAGGTTATGGATATAACGATACAAGTCAGAGATCACTTCACTCTTGTGAACTCTTCCCTCAAGAAAACTAATGCCAGCCTTCAGCCTGTGATTTTATACAAGTGATTTCTGTACAATTACTTGGTCGCACTTAAGTAAAAGTTGATCAAAAGTTACAACAAAGTTTGTAAATCAGAAATTGATATTGTTATGACACATTATTTATTAAAAATCTACAATATTTTCCTCTTGAATCATCGTGGTTGAACATATCATCCATTGGAAAGTTATCATCTAACTCGTCTAACATCAACAACTTTCGACATCTTATCTCCTATGATCTCGTATATACCATCTTTCACCATCATACAAGAACATGAGATTTTTGTGAAAATAGGGCCTTTAACGACCGCAATTTTGATCGTTATAAGGCCTAACTTGGTCGGTATTTAAAAATAATGACTCGATACCGTGACGGTCAGATTTCCTACTTGTTATTTACTATTTTTAGTCGAATTTTATGTCGACTAACCCAGACTACTGCCATGTGTGCAACTAATACCAATACCTGGTGTTACATACCTTAGGATTTATGGGTAAAATATTAATACTTTTAGCGTCAAAATGTCCAAAAGTCTTTTAAAATTTATCAAACAGGTTTTCAAAAGTTCACCTACCTATATTTCAGTTTTTGAATAAAAATCTTTTATCTTTTATGCCACTGATATTCCAAACACATCCTAAGCTAAGGTTAAGGGCTCCTGCTACACACATAAAGAAATTACATACAATTTAGCAAACAAAAATTTTTGTAGCAATTCCCATAAGGTTGAAGCTGTTAGCTCTCAAGATTCCCAGGACAGTAAACACTCATCCCATAAATAAAGTCATCAAAACTAATGCAGTGTGTTCTTCTTTTGTGACATTTTTAATTTCTTATAATGTTGTTAATCATGTTTTATGGGCCACCCCTTTACTCTCCCATGGAGCTCAACCATTCCCCAAATTCATCTTTATAAACATTTATGTTCACAAATTTATTTTTATTCTATTTCTTTGCATCTTTGTCAAATATTAAACAATCGTCCCTTTTTATTTTCTAAGATATTTTTTCCTAATATATATTTTTTGTTAATTGTCTTCCATGTGAATTCATGAGTAAATATTACAAATTGACGAATAATTCATTAATTTTACCCTTTATCTTTGGGTGCATGTATCAATCTGATCTCATTAAATTCAATAGCTGGATGGGAAATTGGAGGAAATAACATAAAAGAGTATCCGAGGAGTTAGTGTAATCCTTTTGATATAATACATATTACGGGAATAATACTGATTTTTGACTGACAAAATAAGTGGGCTATGACCAATTTTGGTTGAAAATAAGCCATTTCCTACCTATTTGCTTTGTTCGAATGAGTCAAGTGGCAAATAATGAGTCAGTCATTTATAATTGTCAAAATTGACATAAAAATTGCTCATTTATGACTATTTTAGTTTCTTAAATTTTGGCCCCACAAAATGGCATGACTGTATTAAGGAAAATGTGAGCCAACACCTAGACACGTAACCACATGAGATAACTAACTAACATTTTAGCTTCTTTTATTTTTCAAGTTACCATGTGATGGTCCAACTTTTGCCTATTTAGCATGTTGATGACACAACCCCCAACGCATCCCTCCACAGCCCCCAATTCAAATGAAGCCTTACAGTGCGAGCTTGGACACACCATTGGAAACAGACAACACTCATGCTTATTTGAATATAACAAAAATAAGTATATTAATCACATACCTTAGTATTTACGGGTAAAATGTTAATACTTTAAGCGTTAAAAGGTCAATAAGTCTTTAAAATTTATAAAACAAGTTTTCAAAAGTTCACCTAACAACATTTAGTTTTTGAATAAAAAATATTTTGTCTTTTTTGCCACTACAATTCCAAACATATGGTAAGCTAAGGATATAAGCTCATGCTACACATATGAAGAAATTACATACAATTTAGCAAATAAAATTTTTTGTAGCAATTCCCATAAGGTTGAAGCTGTTAGCTTCGAAGATTTTCCTCTTTATTATTAAAATTTCTAGGACAACAAACACCCATCCCATAAATAAAGAGTGGTTGGGGAAAGTCATCAAAACTAATGTAGTGTGTTGTTCTTTTGTGATGTTATTAATTTCATGTAATGTTGTTAATCATGTTTTATGGGCCACCCCTTTACTCTACCATGGAGCTCAACCAATCCCCAAATTCATCTTTATAAACATTTTAGCTACTTTTATTTCTCAAGTTACCACCTGATCGTCCAACTTTTGCATATTTAGCATGTCAACCACACATAGGCATTAAAGTACAATTAATGAGGTATCATCGCGTAAGTCATAGGCCTCACTACAAACTTTGAGGACATCTACATACAATATAATTACACTTTAAAACCACATTATAATATTTTTTATAATATTTTTTAATATTTAAAACTTTAAGGCATGAGTCGTATATTTTATTTAACTTTTTTGTAATTTTGTTTTGAGGACACATTAATTACCTCCGTAATTATGATATTAAATTTATTTTTTTATAAGGCAAAAAGTACCTATAACATGATATATATGTTTTTACTCATCACATTTTGTTTAACTTTATAAAAAAATAATTTTTAATTTTAATCATAATTATATTTGAAATAATACATTGTATGGTTTTTAGTGAATATTATAACATTTTTTTGGAACAATGCAACCTTTTTTACGAAACCCAATAAGGTATTACGTAAAATATAATATTATCTCTAAAAATAACTAACATGAACAAATTTTAAAAAAAATCAAACTATATAAAAAAATGGGAAAATTTTAAAATAACATTTAAAATTTGGTGAACACAACAATTTTTCTACACAACATTATAAACATACTCTAAAATTTAATTATATTATCTTTTCGATCATAAAAGTAACTAAAACATAAATAAAAATTAATATAATTTTAAAAGTGTATTCTTGAAAAAAGAGAGACGATAGTTAGATAATATATTCACAAAGTAACACGTGAATGTGACTATTTTCTAATTTTAAAGAATTCTTTACAGAGGTTTACGCGTAGGTGATCAAGTTGCGGGGTTTATGCGCATAATCTGATCCGATATTAAACAGACACAACCGAAATTGGAATGTGGTTTGCGATTAAAGTTCATCTACCTTAGAAATTCGCAGGTTATGGGTTGATTTTGGTTTAACTTTATCACGATTTGATCCAAACCGCATCAATTTACCAACATATATACACACAATTTTATACTTGTGATTATACAAAGTAAAATAATTATGTCCAATAATCAAAAACTAAATTCAAGTTAGATCTCATCAAATTATCATCAACTCATCATATGTTTCAAAGTATTTTATATTGCTTTTGCATTACATTTGTTGTTGCAACTAAATTGATCAACATGTTTATTAAACATAAGTTATTTGCAATTAATACTAGTGATTAACTTTACTATGAAAGATTTCATAATTATACTAATAAAAATGTAAATTTTAAGTGGAAACGTTTAAATAAAAGAGATGTTATTTTATTTACCGAGTTCACTACTAAAAAATGTCATAAACTGTCAAAATCCGCTAAACCGAACCGAATGGTTTGGTTTTACTGGGATACGAGGTTCGGGTTGGTTTGAATGTTTTCAAAAACCACAGTTATACAGTCTGGTTCTGTTTTAACATGTTACCCGAACCAAATCAAACCGCGATCACTTATATTTACCCGTATATATAACTATATATTTGTATTATATATAATGTGTTAAGTTTTAAGTCTTAAATTTCTAATATTATACTCCCTATGTTCCAATCAATTCTTAATATTTGAAATAGAGTGCTCGACACGTATTTTGAGGCTCTTATATATTATAGTTACATAGCTCATTTTTAAGATTTTTATATATTACACGCATTTGATTTTTTTCCAACAAAAAAAGTTTTTAAAATAAGTTATGTGTATATATATATGTTTGTATATATATAAATTTAGTCAATGAATGGTATATAATTAATATATATATATATATATATATTTGGTCAATGAATGGTATATTTTTTAAACCACTTTTAAAACCTTATAGGTGTTTGGAATAATACTTTAAAAAGATTTTGTAGAAGTTTGTTACTAATTTTCCAAGAACATAATAAATGTGTGGTGTTCGACAGTTAAGATTAAATTTCCTTAAGGATGTGTTGATCTTGATCGGTAATGATAGCCCAAGGGTTTTTCCCCTTCCACGACTAATACCAAAACCCGCTCAAAACTTGTAGTATCAATAAAATGGCACAAACGGACATAACATACCTATTGGTTCGATATGTAGTATCAAACACAACATCACAAAAAGTTTATTAGATATCAAAGAACAACGATCATCCCATATAAGACCATTCAATTTTTTTTTCATCAAGTAGAATTCTAATGAAAAAATTCCCATCACTTTTTTTAAGCGATACAACAAATGCAATCTCGCTTGAGCATCATTAACACCCAAGTTGCCCTTCCTAAAATCATGTACCACGTTTTTTCAATGTTGGTCATCAAAACCTACTTTTCCTCCCCATTCGTGCATCTTGTCAAAAATATTCATTTGTTATCTCAGTTGGACACCTGAACATGTAAGTTCTTAATTAATTCCTTTGGGCCACCGTTACATGTGTTAGAAAATTGAATGTTTGGAGCTTTATTATTGTAGGCTCTTTACGTAATTTTAAAAAAAATTGAATATGGATCTATGTAATTTCTTAGTGTAATCCATTGAGAAAGAAGTGAAAAGATACTTCTTTCTGTGGATTATATGTGTTTTGTACGGTCTAAGTTAGGATTAAGGGCTTGAGATTCTTCCTCAAGACCTTGAAACAAAAAGAATCATTCCAAAGGCCTTCAACAACATAGTCAAGGCCTTGAGAGAAACAATCTTAAGGTCTTGACACATTCAATTGCGATATTAAGGAATTGAGTGTCCAGAGTGAAAGTCTTGATCTTAGTAGGCACACACACATATATATATATATATATATATATTAATATGTAAATAAGATTAAGGATTATTGTTATGTAAATAATGATAATTAGGCTCTAAAATATATATATATATATATATATATATATATATGATGCTATATATACTCCTTGATAGAAAAATAAAAGAATAAAGGGAAATGAGAAGAACCTTAACTACATCTCTTTTTCTCTCTACCAAATATACATACATATACTTAGATTTTCGGAGAATTGAGGGTGTGATTGTTGTTCAACTTTGACAGTATGTGACAAATTTATGTGTTATTGTTTTATCCTAAAAGTGAATTCGTGGCATCCTAACACAACATAGATGGAGAAAATATCTCTTCAAGATCAGTCATGTCTTTTGCAAGATTCAGTGACTCAGCTATTATACAATAAATAAGCTTTCTTTCTCGTTATTGTTTAATATTATTATTTTTATTTATCAAATCTGTTTGACCATTATTACTTGTTTTGTTAGTTGGTTTTTATTGCCAATTCTTGAACTACAATTTATTTTAAATATAATTACCCTATTGTTGCATGTGTTAATATTTTCCAATAATCTAGATGAGATATTTTTATTATATTCTACTAATCGTGTAGTTGAAGATGGTGAACAAAACTATTTTATTTCTAGTGGTTAATTTTTTGCCTCTACTAGTGGTACTGGTACTGTACCCATCACTGTTGGGCCACGTATCGTTTTCCATACTCCATTAATCTTTCATGTATGCTTGAAAAGTTCGGTGGAGGTTCCGGTTTGTCTATGTGGAACAAAAAGATGAAATTATGGTTAAAGATTAACGGTTTATGGGCGATGATATAATATAACCCACATGTTGTTGATCTTGATTTAATTAGATTTCTTAACCACCAAAAATTCCTTATCCAAATACCCCAAAACTTTCTTTGATCCTCCTACTAAACCTTTTATCCAAATTAAAGTTTTCACTTTCTTGGATTGTGAGTGTTAGTGTAAATGAATTTGGGGAAGAAAAGGAAGGGATTTTGGTAAATATATAGAGATTACTCCTTTAAAATTACTTATAAATAAATATTAACCATGGTTAACAACTAACCAGATAAATATCCACTAATTTGTAGAATTGTCTAGAAAGTACAATTTATATATATATATATTCTAATATTTAGTTATCATTCTTTCTAAATTTACTAACAATAATAGGATAGAAGAAAATAATATATAATGATGATAATAATAATAATATTAATATTAATAATAATATTAATGATGATGATGATAATAATAATAATATAATAATAATAATAATAATAATAATAATAATAATAATAATAATTATTATTATTATTATTATTATAATGATAATACTGGCACCCATACAATTTCTTAAATAGAAAAAAAATATAAATAAAATTTGTACTCGAAATAATCGCAATTCGAGTTTTTTTTATCATATTACTAAATAAATAAAAAATTAATTAAAGAATAATTACTAGAGTACAAATCTTAGGATATTCAAGAAATTTATTAATGCAATATTAGGATTCCAAAGCTAACACTTATTTTAGCTAAATAGACAGCTACACTCACAATTATTTTCCCCATAAAAAATATCATTATAAAATAATCAAATAATATGATTATAAGAACTTTTAAATTCTTCAATACACTCGGTTATAATTATAGAATAATAATGTGATTCTTTATTTTTCAGAAAATAAATAATTATTTAAAAAGTTTCCCAGAACTTAATAATCTCATACATATTTAAATCCCTACAAAATATCTAACGCCCAATAAGTATATATTTAAATATCATTGTGAATTAATTAATCAATAATACTTTAATAAACTAATCGATGTTCACACTTGCGATGTTCACACTTGCGATTCTAAAATTTAATCACAATTAAATTAATTCACGCACTTACGTTAAATCATAAATCGCGATAATGAGAGTTACTTACTTAAAATTTCTCGGGCCTTACAATTTTTGAGCGATTTATTTACTACGAATTTTGCAAGTTAGCCTCCAAAAGAAAAATAATCCTTTAAAGATCATTTTAAAATACTTGGTCATTATAATAAATCTAACAATCATTTTTCAAAAGTCTTTAGAACTATACTAGAGATAATAAAACAAGTTTTGAGATTTGAATATACTCTGCTGATTTTATATAAATATTTTATGACCAAATAGGACACTATTTTTTAAACTATAATTCATTTAAAAATATTAAAAAAAATCCGCTACCACACATATGATTAGGATAACATATATTCACCTTCTCAAGCTTGAAAAATCTCATATCCACAAAATTTTTATTTAATCTCTATTTATATAATTATTCTTCTTAATTAACATTCAGAAAATAATTCAATGGTCGGCCAATTTTGAAAATTTTAACTCGACTAATCACATAACACATAGAACTCTTTTTATGTTTTTACCACATTTATACTTTTCTCTCGATTTTCTTTCCTTAAATAATTCAGAATATTTGACTCGTCAAAGTGGAATGAATTAAATTTTAATATTTATTCACTAATTCACATAAATTATATAAAACCACATAATAAACAATTTATTGACATAAATATCTATGGCGGAAAATCTCATATAGTACATGTGAGCACAATTGTTAGTATGACATCAAAGTGCCTCCACTGTTGATGTAAACAAAATATGGGTTATACTGCTCATATGGCAAAAAAATGAGCCCGTCTATTAACCTAAAGTCACCTTGTCGGAACATGCGCTGATTTGGCCTTCAAATACTATGAAACACCAACCTATGATGCATGTATGAATAAGTAGTGTTTGAATATTGGTATAATAAATAATTTTTGGGTAATAAAAGGTATTGTGTGTTATGTGTCACATGCCACGGCAGTACTGGCAACAAGAGCTTGGTGTTGCCTTTCACCTTTAGCAATAATATTTAAGATGATATCAATAGCAAAGAAAAATTGTCTATAAACAATTGGGGAGTCGTGTTAAAAAAGTAATGGTAATTAGAAATTAACTCAAGTTGTGGGGAGTGGGGACTTACCAAAATTATCGATCTAAATACAAAAGTACGAAGGTAAAAGACTAAATCCACTAACGAAGATAAGAGTTGATTCCATAAAGTATTTAAATACGATTCTTAATCTAACAATAGTAGTTCTTGTAAACTCAAATGACGATATATTGAGTCATTCTACTTGAGATAGAGTTAGAGTTGTTAGGAAGAGAAGGGAGATATTCAATCTTTCGGAGATGGGACTCATATGTGAGGTTATGGATATAACGATACAAGTCAGAGCTCACTTCACTCTCGTGAACTATTCCCTCAAGAAAACTAATGTGAGCCGTCAGCCTGTGATTTTGTACAAGTGATTTTCTCTACAATTACTTGGTCGTACTTAAGTAAAACTTGATCAAAAGTTGCAACAAAGTTTGTAGATCAAAATTGATATTGTTATAACACATTATTTATTAAAAATCTACAATATTTTCCTCTTGAATCAGCATGGTTAAACATATCATCCATTGGAAAGTTATCATCTAACTAGTACAACATCAACAACTTTTGGCATCTTGTCTCCTTTGATCTCGTAATATACCATCTTTCACCATCATACAAGAACATGAGATTTTTGTGAAAACAGGGCCTTTAACGACCGCCAATTTTGATCGTTATAAGGCCAAACTTGTTCGGTATTAAAAAATAACGACTCGATACCGTGACGGTCAGATTCCCTACCTCGTTATTTACTAATTTTAGTTGAATTTTACATCGACTAACCTAGACTACTGCCACGTGTACAACTAATACCAACACGTGGTGTTACATACCTTAGGATTTATGGGTCAATATTAATACTTAAGTGTCAAAAGGTCAATAATTCTTTTAAAATTTATCCAAACAAGTTTACAACAGTTCACCTAACAATATTTCAGTTCTTTAATAAAAAAAATTTGTCTTCTAGCCACTAATATTCCAAACACATCCTATGTTAAGTCTAAGGCTCCTACTACACATATGAGAAATTACATACAATTTAGTAAACCAAAAAATTCTATAGCAATTCCCATAAGGTTGAGGCTGTTTGCCTCTCAAGATTTTCAAACTGAGCTTCATCTTTGTTATTAAAATTTCCAAGACAACAAACACTCATCCCATAAATAAAGAGTAGTTGGAGAAAGTCATCAAAACTAATGCAGTGTGTTCTTCTTTTGTGACATTTTTAATTTCTTGTAATGTTGTTAATCATGTTTTTTGGACCACCCATTTACTATCCCATGCAGCTCAACGATTCCCGAAATTCATCTTTATAAACATTTATGTTCACATATTTTTTAATTCTATTTCTTGGCATCTTTGTCAAATATTAAATAATCGTCCCTTTTTATTTTCTAAGATATTTTTTTCTAATTGTCATCCACCCCTCCTTTTTTGTTGCTTAATATATTTTTTGTTAATTGCCTTTCATGTGAATTCACGAGTAAATATTACAAATTGATGAATAATTCATAAATTTTACCCTTTACCTTTGGGTGCAATCTGATCTTATTAAATTCAGTAGCTCGTGGGGAAATGAGAGTAAATAACATAAAAGAGTTTTTAAGGAGGTAGTGTAACCCTTGTGATATAATATATTAAGGGAAAAATACTGATTTTCGAGTGACAAAGTAAGTGGGCTATGACCAATTTTGCTTGAAAATAAGCCATTTCCTACCTATTTGCTTTGTTCGAATTAGTCAAGTGGTAAATAATGTTAGTCTTTTATAATTGTCAAAATTGACCTAAAATCGCTCATTTATGACTTTTTTAGTTTTTTAAATTTTGGCCCTACAAAATTGCATGAGTGTATTGAGGCAAGTGTGGGCAACGCCAAGACACATAACCACATAAGATAACTTACTAACATTTTAGCTACTTTTATTTCACAAGTTACCATCTGATGGCCCAACTTTTGCCTATTTAGCATGTCGACCATACAAGTGTGTTAATAATTAGTTTTTTGACATTAACTGACCAACTTCTTAAGAATTTGGTAGTATTTCAACACTTTTTTCTGGCTTTTGGTTGTTTATACTATATTCAAAAGATATTCTTTGGTCGATATTCTAATTTTCATATTTCATGTTGAATCATTTTTATTGCATATTTTATACAACATAAAGAACGCATATATTTTAATGATGAAAACTAAATACAAGTATGCAAAATCCCTTTCATAGTCACTCACTTCAAAGAATATGAGTTCATTTTTTTGAAGTAAGAAAATGACTTTATTACGTGCTACAATTCTTAGGTACAATTTGTACTTTTATTAAGTGCTTGAATTCTTGGTACAATTTGTGAGTTACGCATTCACCATATGTTAATGTTTTATTTTAATTACCAAAATGAGTGTAGTCAAAATTCAAAAACTCTTTTGCTACATAAAAAACTCAACATTCTACTTTTATGTAAAATATAGGTGTGCAGATTAAATTATTTAATTTGAAATATAATTATTACTTCATAAGCTAGTGGTGATAGTTAATTAATACATAGGATCAAATATATATAAAAATTCAATTAGTTGAATAGTTTGTGATGAGCAAACCCAAGTCAAAGAAATGGAAATAATTAAGGACAAAGAATATGATTCCAAGTAAGTATTACATATGGTTTTTCATTTTATATATATAACATAATATGTAGTAATAACGAAAAATTACGATTCCAATTTGTGATAGTTATGATTAAATATAAAGTATATATTTTTATACTTTAGAATTTTTAAAGTCAATACTTTACTAGTTTTGAATAAAAATGCGGATATATATATTAATTTATTTAATTAAATCTATAGAACATCATTATAATATATATTGTACTTCCAAATTAATATTTTTTCACATATCTCCAACCACATCTCTTGTCAATGAATGGTATATATTTGAAATCATATTTACCTTTGGCATGCTTGAAATAATACATTCAAAAGTTTCCCTCATATTTGTTACTAATGTGTCAAGTACACAACAAATATATAATATTGGGGAGTTGAGATTAAAATTGTCCGGTAATGGCTTGCTCTTTATCGTAAATGGTAGCCCAGGGTTCTTCGCCTTCCACGACCTCTAGCAAGTACCTAAAAACTCACTCAGAACTTATCTTCAATTGATCCCACATAGTGCAAATTCGAAAATTAATTATTGGTTAGTGATGGTTCAGTGTGGGTGAATTGCACAAACGGTATAGCATACCTATTGGTTGGATATGTAGGATCAAAATCAAATACTTCCCTGAAACTTTTTTAGGCTATCAAAGAGCGAGGATCAACCATTATAAGACCCTTCAATCTATGTTTTTCATTAAGTAGAATTCTAATGAAAAATTCCAGCCACGTTTTTTCTATTAAGGGATACAACAAATCCAATATCATTTGAGCATAATTAACACCCAAGTTGTTCTTCCTAAAATCACGTACCACATGTCATAAAATGTTATCCATCAAAAACCTACTTGTTCAGCTCCTCCGTGCATCTTTTTAAAACTTAATTTGTTATCTCGGCTCGCACCCAAAAATATAAGTTCTTAATTAAATGTGTTTGACCCTCGCTTACATGTGTTAGAAACATTGAAAGTTTGGAGTTTAATCTTAAGTTCTTATGTATTTTCAAAAAATTTGGATATGGATATAAGTAATTTTCTTAGTGTAATTCATAGAAAAATAAGTGCCAATGAAGTTTCTTTATGTGGAGTATATGGTTTATGTATGGTCTAATCCAAGATCAATGGCTTGAAATGTTACATCAAATCATTGACACAAAAAGAAGCATTATAAAGCCTTTGAGTGACAAAATCAAGACCCTGATAGGAACGATCTAAAGGGCTTGAGTGACAGAGTCAAGGCCTTGACATATTCAGTTGCGATCTGAAGGCCCTGAATGTTCAGAGTCAAGGCCTTGATATGACTAGACATATAGATATATTTATATTATTATTTAAAGTAAGGATTATTCTTATGTAAATAATACTCCCTCCGTCCTTTTCAATTGTTTACATTTTTTAGAGAGTGTCTGACACGTATTTTAAGGTGCATATAAAGTATAGTTCTGTAATTTTTTTTATAATTTTTTTTCTGAATAAAAATTAAAACATTCAACTTTTATTCAGAAAAATAAAATTGTAAAAATAAGTTACAGAACTATACTTTTATGCACCTTAAAATGCGTGCGGACACTTCCTCAAAAATAAACAATTGGAAGGGACTGAGAGAGTATTAATTAGGCTTCAAAATATTTATTTTTAAATGATACTATATATATGTTCTTTGATATAAAAATAAAAGGATGAAGGGAAAGGACAATAATCTTTGCTAGCCTCCCTTTTTGTCTCTTCAAAATATAAAACATATACATAGATTTTCGGATGAATTGAGGTGTCTTCATTTTTGAACTTTGCCGGCCTGTGACGGATATTTCTATTGCTGCATTAACCTAGAAGTTAATTTACGGTAGCCCAGCACATCATAGGCGAGGCGAGTATATCTTCAAGAACAGTCACGTCTTATACAATATTCTTATCTAATATTAGACCTATAATATAGATAAACTTTATTTCTTGTTATTGTTAAGTATTGCAATTTCTGAATATCGAATTCGTTTGACCTTCGTGATTTATTTTGTTAATTGATTTTGATTACCTATTCTTAAATTGTGATTTATATTGAATATAATTGCCCAATTACGTCATTCGAGATGGTGAATGAAATTTTCTTTACTTCTCGTGGTTAACCTTTTGATGGTATTGTACCCACCATTAATTGGGCCACTTAACGATTTTCACGGCCTATTAATCTTTCGGGTATGTCTGGCAAGTTCGATAGGGGTTCTGGTTTTTCTCGTTGTTAGAAAAAGATGAAACCATTGTTAATGGTTAAGGGTCTAGGGTTGGTGATGCAGTATAACCTACATGTTTTAATAAAGATAAAGCCGAGATTATAACAGCTTATGTTATGTGCAGAGAGAAAGATAGAATGGCAAGGGCACAATTCTTGCAGCCTTAGCTTACACTCTATTTCATGTTTATTTATCAAAGGCCTATAATGCTAAGGTTTTGCGAAAGATGCTTGATTGGACACATAATATTGTCTCGCAAGGTCAAAAAGGTATCACGTGTCTAAGTTCCTTGACTTGAAGCTTATAGACTCTAAGTCCATGACTGAACAGGTGAACGAATTTTAGATGATTATACATACTTTAAAGGAGTTCGGTGTGGATCTTCCTATAAAGTTTTAGGTGATTTATATGATTAAAAAACTTCTGAAGTCTTGGGAAGAGTTCTCTCTTTTCATGATAAAAAGAAGGGAGATTACTTGGACTAGTCTGATGTTTGATATTTGTATGCAAGAGCAGCACAAGTCTAAACAGGGTTATTTGATGCCGGTTATAAGTGGGAGTGTGAAGATAAACATCGTGACAACTGATCAGAAATGAAAGCTAGCTAGTAAGAAAAGTAACGGTAACTCAGAAAATGAAAAGAACAAGGCTAAAACCAAAGATAAATAAACCATGTTAGTCTTGTGGACAGATAGGTCGTTGGAGTAAAGATTATTCTAAAAAAATCTGATGTAGTGGCTCAGGCAAATACCGTGATTGGGACTGCAACCATTGGTGTGCCTATAGCTAATATGGTTATTGGTGAAGCACATGCTTTTGTAATCAATGAAGGGTATGTTACCAATACACCTATAATATTATTTATTTATCTTCCTAAAGAGTGGTTGATTGATACTGCAGCTAATGTGCCCATTTCTGCTGACAAAACTCTATTTGTATCTTATCAACTGGCTCATAAAAGGACAGTGACTATGGGGAATGGTAGTGTTGTAGGCGTGTTCTATCCCTGATTAGAGTGCATCATATTCCTAACATTCGTAAAAATAGTTAGTTGATCTTATTTAGTTAAGGATGATTTTGAACTTTTTTGAAGTGTAATAAAGTAGTTATCACTCAAACTGGTGATCATGGGCAAAGGTTATTTTTCGGATGTTTTATTTTTTATTAATGTTGAGCCTCTTATTAACGGTTTGGTTAATGAAATTGTTGCTTCTTCTGTTAATTACGTTGAATCGTCTAATTTTTGGCACTCTCGTCTTGGTCATTTAATTTTTGGTTCTCTAATGAATATGATAAATTTAGAGTTGATTCTAGAGTATGCAATTAGTAAGAAATCTAGGTGTCCAGTATTTGTCTCTTCTAAAATCAATAAGAAAACCATTTCATAATGTTGTAAGAGATTCTGAAATTTTGGATTTAGTTCATACTCACATATGTGAATTTAATGACTTGTTTAATAAAGACAATAAATGATATTTTATTACATTTATTGATGATTGTAGTAGATACTATTATTTTTATTTGGTTAGATATAGGGATGAAGCACTTGATAAGTTCATTATGTATAAAAGTTAGTCATTTTTATCTTCTAAAAAGGTTCCATCTATATTTCTTGTATTTTGATATTTTTGTACGCTTTTGAATTGGTTTAGTTTTAGATATTTTTTTATCTACAACAATATAGAAAAGATATGGGTGGAAAAAGATATAAACTTGATATGGTATGAGCTTTTCATCCCAAATGTACAATTAAGTATTTCAAATGTATAAGATGACCCCATAGCATTGCAGTACATAGTATTTATGTATAAAATAAAAATGGCCTTATCTAACAAAGTATTAAGGAGAAATCAACTATAAACAATTTTTTAACACTTTTAACAAAAACTTCAAGAGTTACAATTCTTGGTAATAACTAAAATAATTTATTAAAACACTATGTATATATGAACATGGTTTACTTGAATTTAATATTGTTTTCTTTCTTCACATTCATTTGTCTAATAGTGATTTGGGATTTGGGTAATTTGGCAGCATCAACTCTGTAAAAACTGGCTTGCAACCATTGGGGCTAATCAATTGCCTTTTTGCACGTGCAATAGCAGGTTGGATGTATAGGCACAGTCCTTCCAGTCTCATGTGTCATGATCTTTAAAACGTTAGTAGGATCCAATTTCAGAGCATGTGTTTGGTTGGTTGTAACAAAGGTGGAAAACACTTGCCCAATTCAATTTGGGGTGTAACCCTTACCACATAAAAAAATATTTAATATTTTGCATCAATTTATTAAATTGTATACGATACCTATCATATACAAGTAATCCTTAGTATTGTGGAGCATTTCTTCATTGTTTCACTGCAAATAGGAACACAAGCATATTATGTAAAGATTTTGGAAGGAAATATTCACCATTATATTAAAAAGATAATAAATAGAGCTTAATATTGAATAAGAAGGTTATCAACTAGTTTTTCATCCACCTACCAAAAAGCCAATCAAAATTAATACACCAATAATGTAATTGGGCTCAAACAACAAACTTTAATATAAATAATAATTCTCTAATACTTATATTGATTTTTTCTATCTTTTGACTTTAGTTAATTTGTAAAAATGTGGCAGAATGAAAGAAAAAATCAAGAATAACATTTTTTTATAAGAACAATCATATTCACTTTCTCTATGTCCATTATCCATTATAAACAACAACTATCAAATAATTCTATCCAAATTGTCCGATCTCTTTTTTTGACAAATATGGCCACTACCTACGAAGACACAAAAATCTCTTTTAAATGTTGTATAGAAATTTAAAAAATATCAACATACAATACTTGTATGGGTTAAAAAAGATAACCAGACCCAAAATACAACATATCAAATCTTAAAGGTAGGTTGAAAAACAAAGAAAATGGAAATAAGCAATAAAAAACAAAATATGGAAATATGGGATACTCAGTCACAAAAATATGATGGCTTTTGATGGCTTCTCAATTAGGAACTTCAGGTCACTTACACATTTGTCTCCTTCAATATAGTAAAATAAACCTCTAATTTTAAAAGACAAAAGGGGTGACTTTATGGTTTTCCCTATGTTCAATACTCAAATAACATTTATTTTAGATATCATAAAACTATAAGACAAGATAAGGGAGATGTTGTAAACATATGACTAGTGGTGTATGGTTATGAACTAAATAATGAAGATTCTAGAATATACTAGTAGGGGAGGTTTTGTTTTTAAAATTTTATATACAAGTTTCTAGAATGGACTAGAAATAGTAAATCATCTTATTATCTTGATGGGTTGCTATCCAAAATACCTTTTTTTTGGACCCTTGTTTGTCTTCGGGTTGGGCCTTCCTTTAAAGAGTATATTTCTTTGGCTCGTTATTATTGTGATTTTACCTACAAGATTATTTTCTTAACCTTAACTACACTAGCTTAAAAGCTATACATGTTAATACGGAAAATCACAGCATGTTCATTTAATGCATTATGTTTTTTAATCTAACTAATTTAATTTTTTAATAGTTTTTTATTTTTAATTAATATATTTTAACTTATGTTAATAAGCTTTCAAAATAAAATTGGTATAATAATTTATGTTGGTAAAAACTCTAATTTGTGCCACTAGTTGGGAATGGGATTAGATTGAAGGAGAATCATTGAATACCATATTGTCTACTTGTAAACCAATACATTCAATAATATCACAGTCAAAATGATTAATTAGAATGGTTGGTTTAAGGGAATGAGTCATTCATTTAGGATAGTAATTTTAAAAAAATGTTATTTTCCATAGATTTGAATATCTAAGTTTTTACTAACCACCAATCTTAAAACTATATATAAATATATACTAAAGGCTGTTTGAGGAGGCTAAGATATATGCACATCATTAGTAGCTAACTATTAATTCTTAAAATTATTTCTTTTATTACATATCTATGAAGGATTTTGTAAAAATAATGGAGAAAATGATTAAACACCACCTATATTCCTATATTGTCTATCAAAAACTTGAATTTGGAATCATTTCTTAGTCCAATAACTCTAGCATTTGGAACTAGGTTTTCAACTCTCGTTATAGGTCAAACCCTTTAAAACCATGTATTTTTTCCATATAATTTAATTACCTTATTATATTATATATGTTATATCAACATTTTGTTAATAGTTAAAATGCTAACAAAATAGCACACCATTTACCAAATTTAGGTTTATGTTCACATTTTGTTAATTTGTAATTGCAAGTAATTCTTGGTATTTATTTTAAATTCTAAAATCATTACTACCCATTTTAATAACACTCATATATATTTTTTTAACTTTGTCCAAATCTTTCTTGGTAACCTTTCATATGTGTTTTATTACAATATTAATATAAGAATAATGGGTTTGTTTGATTGTTTAGTTAAGACCTTCCAACAAAATTTAACACTTTCTAAATATTATAACTTAAAAAAATTATTAATTATTTTTACTAAGCATGTACATGTTAAAAAGACTTATATCATGAATTAATTTATATTAAAGGTTGAGGAGTTACGGGTAGGTTTGGGTTAGGCTTGGGCGGTTGGGTTGAGTTGGGCTTGGTGGGTTCAACCTCTCTCTTGGATGCTGGGTTAAAAGGGAAGGGTTCATCCTTTTCTATTCTCGATGAAGAGTTACTGTGAAGGTTTGGTAACTTAAATTTGAATTTTTTTTAAAAAAAATTATTGTTATTATAATTGTTCATGTATTAAATCATAAATTTTCAAATTATGTTTAAATTAAAGAAAGAATTATTTGAAAACAAAATATATTTACATTAAAATATGTAAGTTTGATTAAATAACTAATTAACTACATAACATATGTAATGTATTAAATTATAATAAACTATATTTTCTAAGTAAGTTATCTATGTAATAAAGTAACTTAAAATAATCAGGAGTCGGGTAATGTGCATTGAGATATTAAATTATAAAATTAATATTTGAATGAGTAAAAATGAGAAACAAGGCTATTGCTATAACCTTAAACTAGCCAATAACCATCAACAACACCCGTATTTGTGGCCTTGAAACACATTCTATTAAATGCGGTTTACCTTGGTTCATGTGGTTTGAAAGCTATTGTGTGACCCTATAAGGTTTACCTAGTGCACACCCGAAGGTTAGCGGGTGCGGGTTACATAACACTCTATTTTCTATTAGTCCACAATGCTCGCAAACACCCTCTTGCCCCTGAACCCCGACCCTCCTTTCAAAAAAATTCTTAGAGTCTGGGCTAGTCCACACCATTGGAGAACACTCACCCTTATTTGAAGATAACAAAAATAAAGTATATTAATCACATAACTTAGAGTTTAAAAGTACGTCCACTTAAGTTTGAGATTTATGGGTACAAATGTTAATACTTTAAGAGCCAAAATAACAAATTATGTAGCAATTCATATATGGTAAGTTTGGGATCTATGGGTACAAATCTTAATACTTTAAGGGCTAAAACAACAAATTATGTAGCAATTCATATATGGTTGAAGCTATTAGCTTTGAAGATTTTCAAGCCACTACTAGAAAGAGCTTTTATATCGGGTAAACAACGATGTGTATGTAAAAAAGGACAGATGTATTTGTGACTGATGTTAAAGTTAATTTTACATAGACATCGGTTTTTACCTGATGTCTAAAGTAGTCGTATACAACACTTTGGGAAGATTTCTAATGTCTTAGAATATTTTTATAAATTTCAGACATCGTTTATTTATATGTAACTTGTATGAAAAATACAGTTTAACATCAATTCCTGTAGGTAACCGTTTATAGGTGTTATATAATATAGGTTTTGTTTAAATTTATGTTGTTAAATCGCCTTATTCACATCATTTATTGTTTTATAATTAATGTATCAAACACGTTTTAACAATAAATATTTGAATTTTTACTAATCTTTGGTGCTATTGGAGAATGTATTTAACCATAATACTGAAAAAATTAAGTCCTAAAACTCAACCAATATATATATATATATATATATTAGCTAGTTGAATTCAATATAAATAAATAAGATAGCTTAATTTGTACAATCAACCCGAAAATATTTAACCAAAATATGTATATCATCCTAGACATACTATTCCCATGATAAGTACAACTTATCTCATCAAATTGTAAACATCAACCAGAGTACTAACTTAACCAGTACACGATACTTATTGACATGAATAAACACTACTTAGTTGATCAAGATCACAAGCTTTAATAGTAGTGGCCTTGAGAAATCTCTTGAAGAAGACAGAGGTCTTGCTCCATCCTTCCTACAACTACCAGAGTTCCGTGAAATATAAAGAAATAATAAAAAAATTTCAACTAAAATTGATAGGATTGTAGTAATGATGATCATTAATTACTTAAATATTTGTAGTGTGCACACACTAATGTAAAGCGGTGCTCGTACCCTTGTCTTAAAATTAAATTTAAGAATCCAGCAAAATATACTAGTAAAGAATGTTATAATTTGTAATAGTGAAAGGATGAGCCCAGTGTTGTACAACCAAGATAATTATATTTCACAAGAGCCTTAAGTTAATAAGCCAAAAGAAAACATATAAAATCAGAAAGTACCTCAATTCTCACCTTTACAAACTGCAAACTCTTCCCATTTCCTAAATGAAATCGAAAAGGTAACAAAGACATAAAGTTTGGAGCAGAAATTATCATCTAGTATACAATTACGTTATTAACATGCCTTCTGTGAATAAGATCATGAATATTAAAAAGAATGGCCATATAATACGCCACAAGTGTACATAGGTAACCCTTACTATACAGTTGCATAAGGCCTAAATGGTGTTGCATAAGGTTATAGGCAACACCAGGGTGGGGTTGCTAATGTGGATGTGGTTGTAGAGCCTTAAGGCAACGAATTATGCAACACTAGAAAGCGTTGCATTATGGTCTTTTGTAACAGTAAAAGCGTACAATGACAACAACAGTTAGTGTTTCATAAAATGAAGTCACATCACCACTGTGTCCTACGTGGCAAGTGACACGTCATATTTCCCGTCAGTAGTGGCCCCTACTTTGGGAGCCACTTTTGCCATGTCAGCAGTGGGTCCCACAATGTGTAGTGCAACACTGATTTTAGTCATCTGCAACACCATTGTTATTAATATGCAACATCATGTTTAGTATTACGCAACACCGTATAGAGTCAAATGCAACACTACAAAAATAAAATTTTTGAAATAATTGTTCTTCTTTTACATTATTCCTGCCAAACAAGGCATCCAACATTCAATACAACAAGCATCTAATGAAACTTAAAACTTATTAAACCGGTTCTAAGTCTTATCAACAAGCATAGATGAAATCGGATACATACTTTGGTTCTAACTATCAAAGTACATAATTTCTAACTTCAAAAGGGCAAAAATATCAAAATACTCGATAGTGAAAGATATATGATAGTAAACACTTTTCCTACATCAAGGAGAACGACATTCAACCAAAGTGCAAGTCCAAATGTAAGCACTGCTATGATCATAGGAATGTTCTAGAGCACAACCATGTTAGTAAAAATTTTATACATGAATTTCCTGAGCCAATCATCCTCCAGATCTCGGAAATTCTAAATTCTTTTCTTAAAATGCTCCTCCATCCTTGAAATTTGATGACACGCATATTTCCAAGCATCAAAATTATGCGGGCTCGGAGGAAGGTTGCAGGAAGAATAGGCTCCTACGCAAAGCTTGAACAGAAGGGTTAGAACATAAAACTATGTGGGTATAATATATACATTATTTGCTTATTCAATCTGAAGAACAAGATATATTACGGTTACATAAATTATATTAAATGAAGTTTACAGTAATTTGACATACTGAATCTAGCATACGATGAAAAAAAGGAATTCAGCGGGCATGCCATGGGGTTCAAAAAATTAAAATAAGATAATATAAGGAAATAAAAGAGCAGTAAAACATAACATATTCAACATCTCATTCACATATAAACGTTAAAAGTAGAAGTGGTTGAGAGCAAGAAAACAGAAATCGAAAATAGAGGTTATGGATTTAAATATTTGTGGCTCTGTTTTGCTACTTGCTCTAAACCAAAAGTCTTGAACAATAAATATTCTACTTAGTGTATACACTTCTTTTGTCCATAAAAAAACTGAGGATTCGAGTTTCTTATGCTTTTTATGTTCCTTAATTTAAAGTGTATTTAAAAACTGAACATTAACAAACTTACTGTTCTACGTATCTTTACTATTACAGGGTGGCAAGCACTCAACACTTGAAATTAAGATGATGACTAATACCGAACTTGTCACCCTTTAAAATTAATGGATACTCTGATGGACAGTGAACTATAATAGCTGTCTTTTTAAGGAGAGACCAAATGCAATATGAACTCTCTCATTTAAATCTCTAACAGGAGGACTCTCTCACTTTTTTGGATGCTATGACAAAAAAATGATACAATTTTTCCAGAACCTTGTAATAGTATCCTTATCCTTCATTAGACTGATCACTCTTTTAAACTCTGTGGTTGAAACTGTGTCGATTATATTGCTTCCAAGTAGAGTGAAAGAACCATTATCATAATAAATTCTGACTTTTGTATATGATACAACCCAGACTCTGATTATTTCTTTAGCTAGCTGCTGAAAATATTCTTCATCTGTGAGGTACCAATTTAGTGGAAGAAAGTAAGTTTAATCATAGCAATTCCATAATGATCACTCAGTAACTAGCAGTTTCTTCCAACAAATTTAAAGTGTGTCTTCATTGAAGGTTTATATGAAGGTAGGGTTGTGATTTTTCTTCAAGCTTGTTTGAGTGGAAGTGATTGGAATTTTGAGAAGTGAGTTTGCAGTTGGCTTGTATAGAAATTTTGGCTTTGAGGTGAGAGATGGTTGAGTGTTTGAGCTAAGAGATTTGGTAGGTTGAGATTTTATCATTTGTATTTAGGGTTTGTTGGTGTGGTCCTGGATTGTCTTCCTTCTTTTTCCTCCTTCTTTCATCTCCTTTTCTTGTCATCATCCTTCTTCTCATCCTTCTTTTTATCCTTGTGGCCAGTTGCTCTTGAAGATTGACTTAGATTTGAGTTAGAAGGTTTCTGCTCATCATGCTTCTGCTCATCATCATCCTTGTGATCTTTTAAATTAAATTGAGCAGTTGGCAACATAGTGTCACGATTCAGCAAGTATCTGTATAAGATCTTTATCATCTCCAAATCTTCAGCGTTCTTGTTCTTTTTGTATTTTAGATCAGATTGAATAGTCATGATTGTCTTCATATTTGATCTAACAAAAATTTTAGGAATAGTAAGTTGTTTGTATTGTTTGGTTCTTGGGCAGATGTAGGACACTCCTTTGTTTATATAGATAGGCTTCAGGAAAAGCTGCTATCTGTGCATTTTTAAGCTCATGAAGAAGTTGAGTGTCCTCTGTGATGACTACATGCACTTTGTCAATCACAACATCTAGCTCAGATGCCCTTAGTATGTTAAGATTTGACATAGATACTTGAAGGCATCTATCCACATCATCATTGACGTTGACAATAATCCTCTTCTTTAAGTAATTTTCAACATTCACAACCACTGCCCTGGTAGAATTGATAGTTTTGGCCAATGCTCTTTTGTATGTTATATATTATTTTGAAGAGACAACCTCGGGACTGCAAGAAGTTCACTGAATTCTTGATCTTGATATGGTCCTTCTGCAGCCTTGACGAGTCATTCTTTTCCTACATCTTGAAATTGTTGAGTTTGTGAAAAACTTTGGCCAACCTGAATAGGCTCCTTAGATTTAGATTTAGCATCCCTGGATTGTTGAATCCTAACCTTAATCTCCCTTTAGTCTTGATAACAGGCATGAGTAGGGGAGTTCATAATTTTGGCCTTATTTCTTCCGGTAGGGAAGGCAGTGGTATGTTGAGCTTCCCCGTGATGGCTCCCAAAGCAACAGAGTTTTGCATTTAAAGATGCTTGTGAGAGTCCATCAGGGTTTTAATATCTGTCTCTTGACTTTGCACCAAGGATGTAAGAGCTTGAACTTGGGAACTTAGTTAGTCATTGGAAGATTTGAGAGAAGAAACTTGATATTGCAGTTCTTGAACTTGTAGTGTGGATGAAGATTGAGATGTGGAAAGTAGAAACCCCAAAAGTGTCCTCTACAACCTTTTGAATTTCATCCATGGGCAAGGCTGAAGGAGTGTATCTTCTAGAGTGCATTTGATCCATCTTCAGTCTTGTGTCATTAGAGTGAATGATATGATTTTGAACTTGTTCATTCAGGGCCACAAATAAGGTCTTGAGATTCTTAACACTTGTTTCCATTCCACTGAGATCATACATTGATATCTGGTCAGCAAAGTTTTTGAATTTTTTTTCATCTCAGTTTGAGAAGGAATGATTTCCAATATTTATACTTTCCTCTCGATTCTCTTTCCTTAAATAATTGGGAATATTTGACTCGTTAAACTGGAATGAATTAAATTTTAATATTTATTTACCGATTAACATAAATTATTTAAAACCACATAATAAAGAATTTGTTGACATAAATATCTACCGAAAATCTCAGATAGTACATTGTGAGCACAATTGTTGGTATAGAATCAAAGTACCCCCACTTTCGATGTAAACAAAATATGGGCTATACTGCTCATATGGCAAAAATATGGGCCCGCCTATTGATGTGGAGTCACCATGTCGGAACATGTGCTGATTTGACTTCAAATATTATGCAACACCAACCTATGATGCCTTTATTAACAAGTAGTGTTTGAATATTGTATAATAAAAATTTTTGGGTATTAAAAAGGTATTGTATGTTACGTGTCAAATGCCCCTGCCCAACTGGCAACAAGAGCTTGGTTTTGACTTTCACCTTTAGTATTAATATTTAAGATGATATCAGTAGCAAAGAAAAATTGCCTATAAACAATTGGGGAGTCGTTTTAAAAAGTAATGGTAATTAGAAATCAACTCAAGTAGTGGGGAGTGGGGACTTACCAAAAATTATCGATCTAAATACAAAGTATGAAGGCAAAAGACTAAATTCACTAACGAAGATAAGGGTTATTCCATAAAAGTATTTAAATACGATTCTTAATCTAACAATAGTAGTTCTCGTAAACTCGAATGACGATAGAGTGAGTCATTCTACTTGAGATACAGTTAGAGTTTTTAGGAAGAGAAGGGAGATATTCAATCTTTCGGAGCTGGGACTCATATGTGAGGTTATGGATATAAGATACAAGTCAGAGATCACTTCACTCTTTGAACTCTTCCCTCAAGAAAACTAATGCCAGCCTTCAGCCTGTGATTTTGTACAAGTGATTTCTGTACAATTACTTGGTCGCACTTAAGTAAAAGTTGATCAAAAGTTACAACAAAGTTTGTAAATCAGAAATTGATTGTTATGACACATTATTTATTAAAATCTACAATATTTTCCTCTTGAATCATCGTGGTTGAACATATCATCCATTGGAAAGTTATCATCTAACTCGTCTAACATCAACAACTTTCGACATCTTATCTCCTATGATCTCGTATATACCATCTTTCACCATCATACAAGAACATGAGATTTTTGTGAAAATAGGGCCTTTAACGACCGCAATTTTGATCGTTATAAGGCCTAACTTGGTCGGTATTTAAAAATAATGACTCGATACCGTGACGGTCAGATTTCCTACTCGTTATTTACTATTTTAGTCAATTTTATGTCGACTAACCAGACTACTGCCATGTGTGCAACTAATACCAACACCTGGTGTTACATACCTTAGGATTATGGGTAAAATATTAATACTTTAAGCGTCAAAAGGTCCAAAAGTCTTTTAAAATTTATCAAACAAGTTTTCAAAAGTTCACCTACCTATATTTCAGTTTTTGAATAAAAATCTTTTATCTTTTATGCCACTGATATTCCAAACACATAAGCTAAGGCTAAGGGCTCCTGCTACACACATAAAGAAATTACATACAATTTAGCAAACAAAAAATTTTGTAGCAATTCCCATAAGGTTGAAGCTGTTAGCTCTCAAGATTCCCAGGACAGTAAACACTCATCCCATAAATAAAGTCATCAAAACTAATGCAGTGTGTTCTTCTTTTGTGACATTTTTAATTTCTTATAATGTTGTTAATCATGTTTTATGGGCCACCCCTTTACTCCCATGGAGCTCAACCATTCCCCAAATTCATCTTTATAAACATTTATGTTCACAAATTTTTTATTCTATTTCTTTGCATCTTTGTCAAATATTAAACAATCGTCCCTTTTTATTTCTAAGATATTTTTTCCTAATTGTCTTCCACCCCTCCTTTTTTGTTGCCTAATATATTTTTTGTTAATTGTCTTCCATGTGAATTCATGAGTAAATATTACAAATTGACGAATAATTCATTAATTTTACCCTTTATCTTTGGGTGCATGTATCAATCTGATCTCATTAAATTCAATAGCTCGATGGGAAATTGGAGGAAATAACATAAAAGAGTATCAGGAGGTAGTGTATCCTTGTGATATAATACATATTACGGGAATAATACTGATTTTTGACTGACAAAATAAGTGGGCTATGACCAATTTTGGTTGAAAATAAGCCATTTCCTACCTATTTGCTTTGTTCGAACGAGTCAAGTGGCAAATAATGAGTCAGTCATTTATAATTGTCAAAATTGACATAAAAATCGCTCATTTATGACTATTTTAGTTTCTTAAATTTTGGCCCCACAAAATGGCATGACTGTATTAAGGCAAATGTGAGCCAACACCTAGACACGTAACCACATGAGATAACTAACTAACATTTTAGCTTCTTTTATTTTTCAAGTTACCATGTGATGGTCCAACTTTTGCCTATTTAGCATGTTGACGACACAACCCCCAACGCATCCCTCCACCCCAATTCAAATGAAGCCTTACAGTGCGAGCTAGGACACACCATTGGAAACAGACAACACTCATGCTTATTTGAATATAACAAAAATAAGTATATTAATCACATACCTTAGTATTTATGGGTAAAATGTTAATACTTTAAGCGTTAAAAGGTCAATAAGTCTTTTAAAATTTATAAAACAAGTTTTCAAAAGTTCACCTAACAACATTAGTTTTTGAATAAAAATATTTTCTTTTTGCCACTACAATTCCAAACATGGTAAGCTAAGGATATAAGCTCGTGCTACACATATGAAGAAATTACATACAATTTAGCAAATAAAATTTTTTGTAGCAATTCCCATAAGGTTGAAGCTGTTACTCCGAAGATTTTCCTCTTTATTATTAAAATTTCTAGGACAACAAACACCCATCCCATAAATAAAGTGGTTGGGGAAAGTCAT
>NW_027417575.1:0-153346 GCF_009905375.1 Apium graveolens | reverse complement strand
AAAATCGATTGCACAACTGCGCAACATGTCTTCGATTGTTTGAATTGTCCTTTCGCTCTGACCATCAGTCTGCGGGTGGTATGTCGTGCTCATATTCAACTTCGTGCCAAGACATTCCTGAAATTGCATTCCAGAATCTCGAGTTAAATCGGGGATCTCTGTCTGAAATTATTGATACGGGTACTCCATGCCTTAGTACGATTTTGCGCACATACAGATGAACCAACTTGTCCAGTGACGACTTCTCATTTATTGGAAGGAAATGCGCCGACTTCGTAAGACGATCAATTATAACCCATATTGCGTCATGTCCAGA
This sequence comes from Apium graveolens, assembly GCF_009905375.1. Lineage (NCBI taxonomy): Eukaryota > Viridiplantae > Streptophyta > Magnoliopsida > Apiales > Apiaceae > Apium > Apium graveolens. Next base: position 153,030 of record NW_027417575.1, on the reverse strand, counting down.
TTTCGTTCGCGGTAGTCCTACTATAAAGTCCATAGCGATATTTTCCCATTTCCATTCTGGAATCTTCAGGGGTTGAATTAATCCGCTTGGTCGTTGATGTTCTGCCTTTACTTTCTGACAAGTATAGCACTTCGCAACCCATTATGCCACGTCTCGCTTCATATTTGGCCACCAAAAGTTCTTCTTTAAGTCTCGATACATCTTGGTGCTTCCCGGGTGGATTGAAAATTTCGAATTGTGGGCTTCATGGAGGATCTCATTCTTTAATTCAGGTACATGGGGAATCCATATTCTGGATGAAAACCTTAGTATCCCTTACTCATCCCTTTGAGTATTAATCTCCTCTCCAGATAACTGATTCTTCTCTTTCTCCATTACTTCTTCTTGACACTTCTTTATCTTTTCCACTAGTGTTGGCTGAAAGGTCATTGCATGACAAACTTCCTCGACTTTTCCATAAGCACAAAGTTCCAATTCCAATCTTTCGATTTCTTCGGATAACTCTTTTGATGTTATCATTATATTCAGTCTCTCCTTCCTACTCAGAGCATCGGCCACTATATTCGCCTTTCCAGGATGGTAATTTATCGAACAGTCATAGTCCTTGATCAATTCCAGCCATCTCCTCTACCTCATATTGAGCTCTTTCTGCGTAAAAATGTACTTTAAACTCTTGTGATCCGTGTAGATTTCACACTTCTCTCCATAGAGGTAATGTCTCCAAATCTTGAGTGCGAACACTATGGCGGCTAGTTCTAAGTCATGCGTCGGGTACTTTAACTCATGCGGTTTCAACTGTCTTGACGCATATGCGATCACTTTGCTGTGTTGCATCAACACACAACCCAAACCCTTATGTGAAGCGTCGCTGAATATTACAAAATTCCCTTGATCATCTGGAAGTACCAACACCGGAGCTGTTACTAACTTCTGCTTCAACTCTTGAAAGCTATCTTCACATTCTGCACTCCATTCAAACTTTTGATTCTTTCTGGTTAACTTGGTCAATGGCGTGGCGATCTTCGAGAAATTCTTGACGAATCTTCTATAGTATCGGGCCAATCCTAGAAAACTTCGCACTTTCGTAGGAGTCTTTGGCCTCTCCCAACTCATAACTGCCTCAATCTTTGCCGGATCCACTTTAACTCCCTCATTTCCAATGACATGTCCCAAAAATTGAACTTCCTTTAACCAAAACTCACATTTGGTAAACTTGGCATACAACTTCTCTTGTCGGAGTATCTCCAATGCTATCCAGAGGTGCTGCTTATGTTCTTCTTCCGACTTAGAATAAATAAGGATGTCATCAATGAATACCACGACAAATTTGTCCAAATACTTCTTAAATACCCGATTCATCAGATCCATAAATGCGGCCTGGAGCGTTGGTCAATCCAAACAGCATTACTAAGAATTTATAATGCCCATATCTGGTCCTGAATGCGGTCTTAGGAATATCTTCTTCTTTGATCTTTAATTGATGGTATCCTGATCTCAAATCAATCTTCGAAAAGCATTTTGCTCCCTTCAACTGATCAAAAAGGTCATCTATCCTTGGTAGCGGGTAGCGGTTCTTGATTGTCACCTTATTCAACTCTCGGTAATCTATGCATAGACGCATACTCCCATCTTTCTTCTTTACAAACAGAACAGGTGCTCCCCATGGCGACGTACTTGGTCGTATCACTCCTTTATCCAATAATTCTTGTAGCTGGCTCGCCAACTCTTTCATTTCTGCTGGTGCCATCCTATACGGGGCCTTTGAAACTTGTTTCGTGCCTGGAGCAAGGTTGATCTCGAACTCGATTTGTCGATCTGGTGGTAAGCCTGGTAGTTCGACGGGAAACACATCGGGAAACTCGCTAACTACAGGAATATCTTCCACGCTGGGGCTGCCTTTTTCCGAATCCACTACATATGCCAGGAATGACTCACAACCTTTTCTAAGTAACTTCTTAGCCTGAACAATTGTAAGAAATAGTTGCTCTTGCCTCTGCCCCTTAAATACTACCTTCTCTCCACTCTTCGTCTTTAAATACACTCTCTTGGTCTTACAATTTATCAGAGCGCTATTCTCTCCTAACCAATCCATTCCTAAAATTATATCAAACTCTCCCAACTTGAAGAGTATCAAGTCGGCTGAGAACTTATACCCCGAAATATCAATCTCACACTTTGGACAAAATTGATTCACGGGAATCTTCTCTTGGTTCGCAATTACCATATTTACTACCTCACTCATAACCATTTTATCACATTGGAGCTTATCAACAAAAGATTCTGATATGAAAGATCTTGTTGCTCCCGAATCAATCAATACTTTAGCTTTGACATTATTGAGTAAAAGTGTACCTGCTATCACCTCCGAATTCTGTACATCATCCTTCATCTTCAGATCAAATGTCCTTGCTGTTGCTTGTGGGGTTGATGTAGGTGGTGGAGGTAATGCCAATACCTCAGCTGCACGCTTGCACTGGTATTTGCCATGTTCATTAGAGCTTTGACTGGTCCGGTTGCCTTGCACTCCCTAGCTATGTGTCTAGTCTTCCCACACTTGTAGCACGTAACTCCTGGCTTCGGCATCTTGCACTCATTTGCCAAATGTCCCTTCTGATTGCACCTATAACAGGTCATGCTCAGCTTATTGCATACTCCGGGGTGCCTTCTTCCACAGTGCTTGCATTCCGGTCTCTGGAACCTGTTTTCTCCAACTTGCCCTTGGCTTCCCTGGTTGTTCCCTTTTGATTCTTGCCTTTTGCCCAAATTTCCCTTCTTTTGAAAATTTCCGCCCTTTTGGAAACCAATCCTCTTTATATTCCGATCTTGCGAACTTCCGGCTTCAGACTTTTCTCCATAAAATGGAACCTTCCTCTTCTTGTTATCCCTCTCTTTCCTTGACTGCATCCCATTATTCTCAATCAGAGCTGCTTTCTGTACTACTCCCGCATAAGTTTCAAGCTCAAACATAGCCACCCTATCTCTGATCCAAGGCTCCAATCCTTGCTGAAATTTCTTTGCTTTTTCCTCCTTAGTGCTGGTATACTTTGTCACAAACCTTGACAACTCAGTGAACTTCTTCTCATACTCCAATACAGTCATGTTCCCTTGCTTCAACTCAAGAAATTTTAGCTCCATCTGATTCTGCATGTACTTAGGGTAATACTTGTCCAGAAATAACTTCTTAAATCTTTCCCAAGAAACCTGCTGAATGACTTCCATAGCCTTTACTGATTCCCACCAATAGATAACTTCTCCCTTCAAGAAGTAAGTAGCATACGGCGTCTTCTGATCGTCTCCTAACTGTACCAACTCAAAAGCCCTTTCCATCTCCTTGATCCATGTGTTAGCTATCACTGGATCAGTGGTATCATCAAATACAGGTGGATTCACATTCTGAAAAGCCTTGAAAGTGACAATTTGTCTAGGTGGTACTGGTGGTTCAGGTGGTTGGTGTGGCTCACGGTTATCTTGGTTTTCAATTCGTTGTTGAAGAGTTAGTTGTTGTTGAGCTATAGCATTGGTTTGCTGTTGCAAAGTTTCCAGTAATCGAAGAATGTTTGGGTCTGTGGTGGAGGTGGTTGTTGGGTTCTTCTTTTTGGGAGGCATGATCCTGAAATAAGAGTTGTGTCAAAACATATATGAATGATACAATGATTCGAGGGTATCGCATGGCATTCTCATTTACATATGGGGTCAAGTTTCCAAATAAGCAAATATGATGATAAAAACATAAAATAACAGTTGAGAGCAAATGGAACAATAGCACATAATTATTGAAATTTTAAAGGTCACAGTACATAGGATTGGGACATAGTCTGTTTCTAGGAATAACAGGCTTATTTAAAGGAAAAACGGAAACAACTGGGGATTCCACAGAGTCTGACATTACAACAACATGAAAGGTAAATGGAAAGAACTAAGGCTCCACTCCATCTGAACGGGGCTTGGTAGTCTTTTCCTCTCGAAGCGTCTTCACAATGCTCTGGAGCTCATCCGCCACCATCTGAATGACATACTTGTTACGACCGGCATTTTATGTAATATTATTTGTGGATTGGGTATAATATTAAAGTCAAATGAAAATATATTCAATGATTGTACGCTAGTGTGAGTGAAAGTTTCTGCATTATAAATTTGCTTTGTGTAGTATATGATTTTTCAAAGCAAAAGTTTATTTAATTTCTTTATTTTTGATTTATAAGGAATATTCTAAGCTTTGGAAAAATTTTCTTTTAAAAGGTATTTTGTTCACAAATTTTGAAAATGATTTTATAAAGTCTCTAAAAATTCAAGTTATTTTATGATATAAATTCTATAATTTTTGAACTTGTATTTTATTTTATAAAAATAAATCATTGTAAATTTTAGTTGTCATATTTATCAAATTACATAAGAGACCATGCATGCAAATCACCCTTCTATTCTCTCAAAGGGCAAACAAGACTTTTCCAACCCCACTAACTCATTTGATTATTACCAAATTACTACCTTAGCCTTGCATGCAAAATGGCCTAACTTTAACCAAGGGACATTTTTGTAAGTTCTCACTTCCACTCATCATTTGCAAACCAAATAGCATAAAACAAAGAAATCAAAGTGGGAGAAGTCATTCTCATTCCACACTCCAACACACCACAAATTTCTCTCCTTTTCCCCCCTCCCACCTTGCTCTCGGCCGAAGGCCAAAATCCCCCACCCCCTTCCATTTTTCAATTCATTCTTCATCTTTCCAAGTGTAAATCTTTTACCTACATTCATCTTATATACTTTCCAAGTGTTTTGTGACTTGGAAGTTGAAGTTCCATGGATGCATGTGTAGTTCTTATGTGATCTCCAAAGAGAAACTCTTGATTCTTGTGAATTCAAGAGCTCTCTATCAGATATATTATGTATATGTGCTAACTAAGTGTTTTATGGAGATATCATGCTTTAAAATCCTTTACGTGCTACTGAAATTTCATTATATATTTATGTTTAGCCATGCATGTTAGTTTTAAGACATTAAAATGATGATCAACTATGTTTTGCATGCTACTCTTTTCGAAATCATGTAGTTATGTTTAAAAATCTATAAATTCGAAATATGTGTGCTTAAAATAGATTGTTTCCATGATAAATTTCTTGTTAATACTTAAAAGAAGTTATATTTCATGATTATTAAGGATGATTATTAGGTGCAAGTCGATTTTTCAAGCATTTAAAACTTTATGCCTAGCCGAAATCTTGTTATGTGCTTTCCATGAGTTGCATGTTATATTTTTGGTTGCATGTTGTTGTTTTTGGGCATGGATGATCTCACCCAAGTTTATTTTGAGAATAAGGGAGTTATTTCAGTAGATCACCATGTATAAGTCATGGTTTAAGTATTGAGTTGTTGTTAGTTGAGTTTGTCAAGTCAAAACCTTGGAAAATGAGAGTTATAGTTTCTGCAGAAAAATCAGTATAGCACCCTGAGGTTTAGAGTGAGTTTTGACCATGTCATTGGTCTGCACTTTGAGGCCCAAGCTACCAGAAGTTAGTATTGGGAGTATATAAAAGGTTTTAGGAGTTGGTTGGAGGTTTGCATGTCATTTGATTAGGTGCACAAGTAGAATCACAAAATCTGTCCAGCAGGGGACAGTTTTGTTGCAACTTAGAAATAGGGAGATTTGACCATGTCATGGGTAGGACCTCATTAGGCTCAATTGGGCCTTAGTTAGAGGGTATGTTATAGAAGTTTTTCCAACCATAGTTCATAGGATATGAGCTAGAACCATGTGTCACAAGTTAATTCAAGTCAGGGCATTTTCTGCCGAGAAAAACAGGGGAACCTTGGACTTTTAGCTTAGGCCCAAGAAGGCCCAAGCCAGGCCCTTGAGCCACATCAAGTTTGTGAGATGCCCTTAGCTCAGGAGAGTCTTGTGTAAAAGGTTTTAAAGGAAAACTTGTAGTTTAAGAGTGTCTAATGTACTCAAGAAACCATAGTTGTCATTCTGAAATTTGCACCAGTGAGCACTATCACTTATCACATAGTTTTAGAACACTTAGAAGTGAGTATTAGGTCGACCACCATAGTTGTAAGATAGTATAAGGTCAGTAGAGCAAAAGGCACAAGTGAGGGTCAATAGGTTTTGGATAATTTAGGAAAGGCACATCGAGTTAGGAAGCCAAAATTTGAAGACCTTGTCTAGTTTAGCGACCAAGTGACTTAAGTTGTGAGTCGAGATCATCCAAGCCTAGTGTTGCATTACGGTATATATGGTGTTATTTGGTGTTAATATATGATATGTGAATATGTGGCTATGTGTGTGCAATTATAATTTAAAGGTGAATATAAATTAAGTGCATATAGGCCTAAGTGCCATCCGTGTTTAATTTTGAGTTATAAATAGGTTAAGTTGGTGAGAATATATTATAATGAGGATTATTATTATTTATGTAGGATCTCGAGATGAGGGAAAACTTGCCATAAAAGTCGAGTGAAGCTCCAGTTGCTCCTACCAGTCAGACCAGACCAGCCTATCTCAAGGAAGTGATTCAACTTGACCTTCGTATTTACTACAAATAGTTCTTATATATTGATGCAACTATCCTGAGTTATTTTGATATGTTTAAATCAAGCGTATCTTTCGTTTATCTTTGAATTATATAGAAATGCCATGAACCCTTGAGTACGTATTGCAAGTAGTTCAAAAGTCTTTCATGATAGTTTAATGCCATGATAAAATGAAGAGTTGATATATTACTTGATGGATCCTCTTGATTAACATGTTGATGTTTCCTAAGTATTAATATCTCATCCTGATACTTGAACCCCTATAGAACCTTACTTTGAATTCTGATAGTCAGATACTTACCTGCTTGATTCCTCATTGATTGATACCCTCTTTCTTATCCTAAAGCTTGACAATTCTGATATGTCCTGAGTTAAAGATCATTCTTCATACCTTAACACCCTTAGTATTCATGAAGCTTACCTTCTTGATGATCCAGCACTTGAACCTTGATGAGAAACCATTGCTTTGAGCCCAAATTGGCATTACCCTTCATATTATCCATTAGCCTCACTAAATCCTCTTGTCCAATCTTTGATATATGAAAACCATTCAATTACTTGAATAGAGAATAGTTTTGTGAATCATGGCTCTGATATTCAGTACCTTGTTTCCCGTGTTTCAAGTTGATCTATAATTCCTTAATAAAAATGTTTACTATTAAAAGAGATTTTGTTACAATTCGGCATCAGCTTTTGAAATAAATAAAATGTGGGTTTTCAGTCCCAAAGGGGGATAAATGTTTTCTTTGAATGGTGGATCTGGACTGAGACGCGAGTCCTTTCCGCACTTATATTAGGCTTAAAAGTTGCCTAGGGATTCCCAATAATGTTTTAGAACCCAACGAGGTTCGGGATTACTTCACGGCTGATCACCGGCTGTAATCCGTAGCGTCATAAAATGATTTTGATTAAGACATGATTTTAAAATTGTTTTGATGCAAGCAAAATGATGCCATCTCACATAGTTTTTATCTCTCGTTACCTTTGGTTATGTCTTTCCATTGTCATTCTTAAAAGTATATCTCAATTTATGTTTTATGTCGTACTGTTAGCACTTGTTGAGCATTTGGCTCACTTCTTGCTTTACCCTGATATTACAGCTAGCAGCTATGGTTAGATTCAAGCAGACTGCCCGTAAGACCTGTGATGCTGATGCTTATGTTCGAGCTCAGGTAGAATAAGTAATAATAGTTGTGTGAGGACTCGGTATTTTAAATCAGATGTAATAGTTGGTAGTGTTGGGCTGTTCCAAACCCTAAACTGTAAGATCTTGGATTTTGGTTGTGTATTCTTCATTAAAATGATGTAATAGCTATATTTATTTTGCTGTTTAAGTTGGGGGTGTGACAGGTTTTGGTATCAGAGCTACGATTTAGAGTCCCTGGACAGCCCAAATAGGTTATAGAATATGTGTGTAGGTTATAGATAATATGCGAGAGAGTAGGTTAAGTAAATTATTATTAATACTCCTCTTATTATTGGTTGTCAGCAAAGGGCGCATTCCTCGTCATCCTCTGGGTCGGACGACACTATTGCTTTCTCCGTGTATGCTGAGTTGAGGCGCGAGTTCGACATGCTTCAGGGCAAGTACAACCGACTGATAGACCGACTGAAGAACGTGTATCCGGACAGCCAAAACTACGAAGGGAAGCCCAAGGAGCAGATGACTGCGAGACTTGAGACCTTGGTTCAGTACGTCAACACTAAGCTTGAGGAGATGCCAGCGCACCGGGACCGTACCAGCCAGTATGTCATTCAGATGGTGGCGGATGAGCTCCAGAGCATTGTGAAGACGCTTCGAGAGGAAAAGACTACCAAGCCCCGTTCAGATGGAGTGGAGCCTTAGTTCTTTCCATTTACCTTTCATGTTGTTGTACTATCAGACTCTATGGAATCCCTAGTTGTTTCCGTTTTTCCTTTAAATAAGCCTGTTATTCCTAGAATCAGACTATGTCCCAATCCTATGTAATGTGACCTTTAAAATTTCAATAATTATGTGCTATTGTTCCATTTGCTCTCAACTGTTATTTTATGTTTTTATCATCATATCTGCTTAATTTGGAAACTTGACCCCATATGAAAATAAGAATGCCATGCGATACCCTCGAATAATTTTATCATTCATATATGTTTTGACACAACACTTATTTCAGGATCATGCCTCCCAAAAAGAAGAACCCAACAACCACCTTCACCACAGACCCAAATATTCTTCGACTACTGGAAACCTTGCAACAGCAAACCAATGTTATAGCTCAACAACAACTAACTCTTCAACAACGAATTGAAAACCAAGATAACCGTGAGCCACACCAACCACCTGAACCACCAGTACCACCTAGACAAATTGTCACTTTCAAAGCTTTTCAGAATGTGAATCCACCTGTATTTCATGATACCACTGATCCAGTGATAGCTAACACATGGATCAAGGAGATGGAAAGGGCTTTTGAGTTGGTACAGTTAGGAGACGATCAGAAGACGCCGTATGCTACTTACTTCTTGAAGGGAGAAGTCATCTATTGGTGGGAATCAGTAAAGGCTATGGAAGTCACTCAGCAGGTTTCTTGGGAGAGATTTAAAAAGTTATTTCTGGACAAGTATTACCCTAAGTACATGCAGAATCAGATGGAGCTAAAATTTCTTGAGTTGAAGCAAGGGAACATGACTGTATTGGAGTATGAGAAGAAGTTCACTGAGTTGTCAAGGTTTGTGACAAAGTATACCAGCACTGAGGAGGAAAAAGCAAAGAAATTTCAGCAAGGATTGGAGCCTTGGATCAGAGATAGGGTGGCTATGTTTGAGCTTGAAACTTATGCGGGAGTAGTACAGAAAGCTGCTCTGATTGAGAATAATGGGATGCAGTCAAGGAAAGAGAGGGATAATAAGAAGAGGAAGGTTCCATTTTATGGAGAAAAGTCTGAAGCTGGAAGTTCGCAAGATCGGAATGTAAAGAGGATTGGTTTTCAGAAGGGCGGAAATTTTCAAAAGAAGGGAAATTTGGGAAAAAGGCAAGAATCAAAAAGAAACAACCAGGCAAGCCAAGGGCAAGTTGGAGAAAACAGGTTCCAGAGACCGGAATGCAAGCACTGTGGAAGAAGGCACCACGGAGTATGCAATAAGCTGAGCATGACCTGTTATAGGTGCAATCAGAAGGGACATTTGGCAAATGAGTGCAAGATGCCGAAGCCAGGAGTTACGTGCTACAAGTGTGGGAAGACTGGACACATGGCTAGGGAGTGTAAGGCAACAGGACCAGTCAAAGCTCTGATGAACGTGGCAAGTACCAGTACAAGCGTGCCAGCTGAGGTATTGGCATTACCTCCACCACCCGCACCAACCCCGCAAGCAACAGCAAGGACATTTGATCTAAAGATGAAAGATGCTGTTCAGAATTCTGAGGTGATAGCAGGTACACTTTTACTCAATAATGTCAAAGCTAAAGTATTAATTGATTCGGGAGCAACAAGATCTTTCATATCAGAATCTTTTATTGATAAGCTCCAATGTGATAAAATGGTTATGAGTGAGGTAGTAAATGTGGTAATTGCGAACCAAGAGAAGATTCCTGTAAATCAATTTTGTCCAAAGTGTGAGATCGATATTTCGGGATATAAGTTTTCAGCCGACTTGATACTCTTCAAGTTGGGAGAGTTTGATATAATTTTAGGAATGGATTGGTTAGGAGAGAATAGCGCTCAGATAAATTGTAAGACCAAGAGAGTGTATTTAAAGACGAAGAGTGGAGAGAAGGTAGTATTTAAGGGGCAGAGGCAAGAGCAACTATTTCTTACAATCGTTCAGGCTAAGAAGTTGCTTAGAAAAGGTTGTGAGTCGTTCCTAGCATATGTAGTGGATTCAGAGAGAGGCAGCCTCAGCATGGAAGATATTCCTGTAGTTAGTGAGTTCCCCAATGTGTTTCCCGACGAACTACCAGGCTTACCACCAGATCGACAAATTGAGTTTGAGATCAACCTTGCTCCAGGCACGGAACCAGTTTCAAAGGCCCCGTATAGGATGGCACCAGCAGAAATGAAAGAGTTGGCGAGCCAGCTACAAGAATTATTGGATAAAGGAGTGATACGACCAAGTACGTCGCCATGGGGAGCACCTGTTCTGTTTGTAAAGAAGAAAGATGGGAGTATGCGTCTATGCATAGATTGCCGGGAGTTGAATAAGGTGACGATCAAGAACCGCTACCCGCTACCAAGGATAGATGACCTTTTTGATCAGTTGAAGGGAGCAAAATGCTTTTCAAAGATTGATTTGAGATCGGGATACCATCAATTAAAGATCAAAGAAGAAGATATTCCTAAGACCGCATTCAGGACCAGATATGGGCATTATGAATTCCTAGTAATGCCGTTTGGATTGACCAACGCTCTGGCCGCATTTATGGATCTGATGAATCGGGTATTTAAGAAGTATTTGGACAAATTTGTCGTGGTATTCATTGATGACATCCTTATTTATTCTAAGTCGGAAGAAGAACATAAGCAGCACCTCTGGATAGCATTGGAGATACTTCGACAAGAGAAGTTGTATGCCAAGTTTACCAAATGTGAGTTTTGGTTAAAGGAAGTTCAATTTTTGGGACATGTCATTGGAAATGAGGGAGTTAAAGTGGATCCGGCAAAGATTGAGGCAGTTATGAGTTGGGAGAGGCCAAAGACTCCTACGGAAGTGCGAAGTTTTCTAGGATTGGCCGGATACTATAGAAGATTCGTCAAGGATTTCTCGAAGATCGCCACGCCATTGACCAAGTTAACTAGAAAGAATCAAAAGTTTGAATGGAGTGCAGAATGTGAAGATAGCTTTCAAGAGTTAAAGCAGAAGTTGGTAACAGCTCCGGTGTTGGTACTACTAGATGATCAAGGGAATTTTGTAATATTCAGCGATGCTTCACATAAGGGTTTTGTTTGTGTGTTGATGCAACACAGTAAAGTGATCGCATATGCGTCAAGACAGTTGAAGCCGCATGAGTTAAAGTACCCGACGCATGACTTGGAACTAGCCGCCATAGTGTTCGTACTCAAGATCTGGAGACATTACCTCTATGGAGAGAAGTGTGAAATCTACATGGATCACAAGAGTTTAAAGTACATTTTTACTCAGAAAGAGCTCAATATGAGGCAGAGGAGATGGCCGGAATTGATCAAGGACTATGACTGTTCGATAAATTACCATCCTGGAAAGGCGAACGTAGTGGCCGATGCTCTGAGTAGGAAGGAGAGATTGAATATGATGATAACATCAAAAGAGTTAACTGAAGAAATTGAAAAATTGGAATTGGAACTTTGTGCTTATGGAAAAGTCGAGGAAGTTTGTCGTGCAATGACCTTTCAGCCAACACTAGTGGAAAAGATAAAGAAGTGTCAAGAGGAAGTAATGGAAAAAGAGAAGAATCAGTTATCTGGAGAGGAGATTAATACTCAAAGGGATGAGCAAGGGATACTAAGGTTTTCATCCAGAATATGGATTCCCCATGTACCTGAATTAAAGAATGAGAACCTCCATGAAGCCCACAATTCGAAATTTTCAATCCACCCAGGAAGCACCAAGATGTATCGAGACTTAAAGAAGAACTTTTGGTGGCCAAATATGAAGCGAGACGTGGCAGAATGGGTTGCAAAGTGCTATACTTGTCAGAAAGTAAAGGCAGAACATCAACGACCAAGCGGACTAATTCAGCCCCTGAAGATTCCAGAATGGAAATGGGAAAATATCGCTATGGACTTTATAGTAGGACTACCGCGAATGAAATCCGGACATGACGCAATATGGGTTATAATTGATCGTCTTACGAAGTCGGCGCATTTCCTTCCAATAAACGAGAAGTCGTCATTGGACAAGTTGGTTCATTTGTATGTGCGCGAAATCGTACTAAGGCATGGAGTACCCGTATCAATAGTTTCAGACAGAGATCCCCGATTTAACTCGAGATTCTGGAAGCAATTTCAGGAATGTCTTGGCACAAAGTTGAATATGAGCACGACGTACCACCCGCAGACTGATGGCCAGAGTGAAAGGACAATTCAAACAATTGAAGATATGTCGCGCAGTTGTGCAATCGATTTTGCAGGAAGTTGGGACGACCATTTGCCGTTGATTGAATTCTCTTACAACAACAGCTATCATTCCAGTATCGGCATGCCACCATATGAAGCTTTGTACGGGCGAAAATGTAGATCACCAATAAGTTGGGATTAAGTAGGAGAAGGAAGAATTCTCAGCCCAGATTTGGTACGACAGTTGCATGATTCGGTCAAGTTAATTCAGAAAAGGTTGCTTGCTGCTCAAGATAGATAGAGGAAGTATGCGGATCCAGCGCGTAAGGACGTTCAATTCCAAATTGGCGAAGCTGTGTTGCTGAAGGTGTCACCTAGAAAAGGGTTGATAAGATTTGGCAAGAAAGGGAAGTTAGCACCTAGATACATAGGTCCTTTTGAGATTTTGAGTCAAGTGGGAAAGGTGGCCTACGAGTTGGCCTTACCACCTCAGTATCGGCATGTGCATAATGTGTTCCATGTGTCGTTGCTTAAGAAGTACAATCCTGACGCTAGCCATGTGATAGAATATGAACCTGTAGAAATTCAGGCAGACCTGTCATTTGTGGAGCAACCGGTTAAAATACTCGAATGGCAAGTAAAGAGTCTTAGAAATAAGTCAGTAAAGTTAGTAAAAGTACTTTGGAGGAACCCTAAGGTCGAAGAGTCGACTTGGGAGTTAGAGTTTGATATGCGTTCCCGGCATCCTCATCTTTTCTCTTAGATTCTGGGGACAGAATCCCTTAAGGGGGAGAGGATGTTACGACCGGCATTTTATGTAATATTATTTGTGGATTGGGTATAATATTAAAGTCAAATGAAAATATATTCAATGATTGTACGCTAGTGTGAGTGAAAGTTTCTGCATTATAAATTTGCTTTGTGTAGTATATGATTTTTCAAAGCAAGAGTTTATTTAATTTCTTTATTTTTGATTTATAAGGAATATTCTAAGCTTTGGAAAAATTTTCTTTTAAAAGGTATTTTGTTCACAAATTTTGAAAATGATTTTATAAAGTCTCTAAAAATTCAAGTTATTTTATGATATAAATTCTATAATTTTTGAACTTGTATTTTATTTTATAAAAATAAATCATTGTAAATTTTAGTTGTCATATTTATCAAATTACATAAGAGACCATGCATGCAAATCACCCTTCTATTCTCTCAAAGGGCAAACAAGACTTTTCCAACCCCACTAACTCATTTGATTATTACCAAATTACTACCTTAGCCTTGCATGCAAAATGGCCTAACTTTAACCAAGGGACATTTTTGTAAGTTCTCACTTCCACTCATCATTTGTAAACCAAATAGCATAAAACAAAGAAATCAAAGTGGGAGAAGTCATTCTCATTCCACACTCCAACACACCACAAATTTCTCTCCTTTCCCCCCTCCCACCTTGCTCTCGGCCGAAGGCCAAAATCCCCCACCCCCTTCCATTTTTCAATTCATTCTTCATCTTCCCAAGTGTAAATCTTTTACCTACATTCATCTTATATACTTTCCAAGTGTTTTGTGACTTGGAAGTTGAAGTTCCATGGATGCATGTGTAGTTCTTATGTGATCTCCAAAGAGAAACTCTTGATTCTTGTGAATTCAAGAGCTCTCTATGAGATATATTATGTATATGTGCTAACTAAGTGTTTTATGGAGATATCATGCTTTAAAATCCTTTGCGTGCTACTGAAATTTCATTATATATTTATGTTTAGCCATGCATGTTAGTTTTAAGACATTAAAATGATGATCAACTATGTTTTGCATGCTACTCTTTTCGAAATCATGTAGTTATGTTTAAAAATCTATAAATTCGAAATATGTGTGCTTAAAATAGATTGTTTCCATGATAAATTTCTTGGTAATACTTAAAAGAAGTTATATTTCATGATTATTAAGGATGAGTATTAGGTGCAAGTCGATTTTGCAAGCATTTAAAACTTTATGCCTAGCCGAAATCTTGTTATGTGCTTTCCATGAGTTGCATGTTATATTTTTGGTTGCATATTGTTGTTTTTGGGCATGGATGATCTCACCTAAGTTTATTTTGAGAATAAGGGAGTTATTTCAGTAGATCACCATGTATAAGTCATGGTTTAAGTATTGAGTTGTTGTTAGTTGAGTTTGTCAAGTCAAAACCTTGGAAAATGAGAGTTATAGTTTCTGCAGAAAAATCAGTATAGCACCCTGAGGTTTAGAGTGAGTTTTAACCATGTCATTGGTGTGCACTTTGAGGCCCAAGCTACCAGAAGTTAGTATTGGGAGTATATAAAAGGTTTTAGGAGTTGGTTGGAGGTTTGCATGTCATTTGATTAGGTGCACAAGTAGAATTACAAAATCTGTCCAGCAGGGGACAGTTTTGTTGCAACTTAGAAATAGGGAGATTTGACCATGTCATGGGTAGGCCCTCATTAGGACCAATTGGGCCTTAGTTAGAGGGTATGTCAGAGAAGTTTTTCCAACCATATTTCATAGGATATGAGCTAGAACCATGTGTCACAAGTTAATTCAAGTCAGGGCATTTTCTGCCCAGAAAAACAGGGGAATCTTGGACTTTTAGCTTAGGCCCAAGAAGGCCCAAGCCAGGCCCTTGAGCCACATCAAGTTTGTGAGATGCCCTTAGGTCAGGAGAGTCTTGTGTAAAAGGTTTGAAGGAAAACTTGTAGTTTAAGAGTGTCTAATGTACTCAAGAAACCATAGTTGTCATTCTGAAATTTGCACCAGTGAGCACTATCACTTATCACATAGTTTTAGAACACTTAGAAGTGAGTATTAGGTCGACCACCATAGTTGTAAGATAGTATAAGGTCAGTAGAGCAAAAGGCACAAGTGAGGGTCAATAGGTTTTGGATAATTTAGGAAAGGCACATCGAGTTAGGAAGCCGAAATTTGAAGACCTTGTCTAGTTTAGCGACCAAGTGACTTAAGTTGTGAGTCGAGATCATCCAAGCCTAGTGTTGCATTATGGTATATATGGTGTTATTTGGTGTTAATATATGATATGTGAATATGTGGCTATGTGTGTGCAATTATAATTTAATGGTGAATATAAATTAAGTGCATGTAGGCCTAAGTGCCATCCATTTTTAATTTTGAGTTGTAAATAGGTTAAGTTGGTGAGAATATATTATAATGAGGATTATTATTATTTATGTAGGATCTCGAGATGAGGGAAAACTTGCCATAAAAGTCGAGTGAAGCTCCAGTTGCTCCTACCAGTCAGACCAGACCAGCCTATCTTAAGGCAAGTGATTAGACTTGACCTTCGTATTTACTACAAATAGTTCTTATATATTGATGCAACTATCCTGAGTCATTTTGATATGTTTAAATCAAGCGTATCTTTCGTTTATCTTTGAATTATATAGAAATGCCATGAACCCTTGAGTACGTATTTCAAGTAGTTCAAAAGTCTTTCATGATAGTTTAATGCCATGATAAAATGAAGAGTTGATATATTACTTGATGGATCCTCTTGATTAACATGTTGATGTTTCCTAAGTATTAATATCTCATCCTGATACTTGAACCCCTATAGAACCTTACTTTGAATTTTGATAGTCAGATACTTACCTGCTTGATTCCTCATTGATTGATACCCTCTTTCTTATCCTAAAGCTTGACAATTCTGATATGTCCTGAGTTAAAGATCATTCTTCATACCTTAACACCCTTAGTATTCATGAAGCTTACCTTCTTGATGATCCAGCACTTGAACCTTGATGAGAAACCATTGCTTTGAGCCCAAATTGGCATTACCCTTCATATTATCCATTAGCCTCACTAAATCCTCTTGTCCAATCTTTGATATATGAAAACCATTCAATTACTTGAATAGAGAATAGTTTTGTGAATCATGGCTCTGATATTCAGTACCTTGTTTCCCGTGTTTCGAGTTGATCTATAATTCCTTAATAAAAATGTTTACAGTTAAAAGAGATTTTGTTACAATTCGGCATCAGCTTTTGAAATAAATAAAATGTGGGTTTTCAGTCCCAAAGGGGGATAAATGTTTTCTTTGAATGGTGGATCTGGACTGAGACGCGAGTCCTTTCCGCACTTATATTAGGCTTAAAAGTTGCCTAGGGATTCCCAATAATGTTTTAGAACCCAGCGAGGTTCGGGATTACTTCGCGGCTGATCACCGGCTGTAATCCGTAGCGTCATAAAATAATTTTGATTAAGACATGATTTTAAAATTGTTTTGATACCAGCAAAATGATGCCATCTCACATAGTTTTTATCTCTCGTTACCTTTGGTTATGTCTTTCCATTATCATTCTTAAAAGTATATCTCAATTTATGTTTTGTGTCGTACTGTTAGCACTTGTTGAGCATTTGGCTCACTTCTTGCTTTACCCTGATATTACAGCTAGCAGATATGGTTAGATTCAAGCAGACTGCCCGTAAGACCTGTGATGCTGATGCTTATGTTCGTGCTCAGGTAGAATAAGTAATAATAGTTGTGTAAGGACTCGGTATTTTAAATCAGATGTAATAGTTGGTAGTGTTGGGTTGTTCCAAACCCTAAACTGTAAGATCTTGGATTTTGGTTGTGTATTCTTCATTAAAATGATGTAATAGCTATATTTATTTTGCTGTTTAAGTTGGGGGTGTGACAATACTGGCTGGTGCGGATCCCGGTGCGCTGGCATCTCCTCAAGCTTAGTGTTGACTGTACTGAACCAAGGTCTCAAGTCTCGCAGTCATCTGCTCCTTGGGCTTCCCTTCGTAGTTTCGGCTGTCCGGATACACGTTCTTCAGTCGGTCTATCAGTCGGTCGTACTTGCCCTGAAGCATGTCGAACTCGCGCCTCAACTCAGCATACACGGAGAAAGTAATAGTGTCGTCCGACCCAGAGGATGACGAGGAATGCGCCATTTGCTGACAACCAATAAGAGGAGTATTAATAATAATTTACTTAACCTACTCTCTCGTATATTATCTATAACCTACACACATATCCTATAACCTATTTGGGCTGTCCAGGGACTCTAAACCGTAGTTCTGATACCAAAACCTGTCACACCCCCAACTTAAACAGCAAAATAAATATAGCTATTACATCATTTTAATGAAGAATACTCAACCAAATCCAAGATCTTACAGTTTAGGGTTTGGAACAGCACAACACTACCAACTATTACATCTGATTACAAATACCGAGTCCTCACACAACTATTATTACTTATTCTACCTGAGCTCGAACATAAGCATCATCATCACAGGTCTTACGGGCAGTCTGCTTGAATCTAACCATAGCTGCTAGCTGTAATATCAGGGTAAAGCAAGGAGTGAGCCAAATGCTCAACAAGCGCTAACAGTACGACACAAAACATAAATTGAGATATACTTTTAAGAATGACAATGGAAAGACGTAACCAAAGGTAACGAGATATAAAACTATGTGAGATGGCATCATTTTGCTTGTATCAAATCAATTTTAAAATCATATCTTAATCAAAATCATTTTATGACGCTACGGATTACAGCTGGTGATCAGCCGCGAAGTAATCCCGAACCTCGCTGGGTTCTAAAACATTAACGGGAATCCCTAGGCAACTTTTAAGCCTAATATAAGTGTGGAAAGGACTCGCGTCTCAGTCCAGATCCACTATTCAAGAAAACATTTATCCCCCTTTGGGACTGAAAACCCACATTTTATTTATTTCAAAAACTGATGCCGAATTATGACAAAATCTCTTTAGTTTAAGCTTTATGAATACTAAGGGTGTTAAGGTATGAAGAAATGATTTTTAGCTCAGGATATATCAGAATTGACAAGCTTTAGGATAAGAAAGAGGGGTATCAATCAATGAGGAATCATGTTGGTAAGTTTCTGACTATCAGAGTTCAAGGTAAGGTTCTATAGGGGTTCAAGTATCAGGATGAGATATCAATACATAGGAAACATCAACATGTTAATCAAGAGGATCAATCAAGTAATATATCAACTCTTCATTTTATCATGGCATTAAACTATCATGAAAGACTTTTGAACTACTTGCAATACGTACTCGAGGGTTCATGGCATCTCTATATAACTCAAAGATAAACAAAAGATACGCTTGATTTAAATATGTCAAAATGACTCAGAATAATTACATCGATTTATATGAACTGTTTACAGTAAGTACGAAGGTCAAGTTGAATCACTTGCCTTGAGATAGGCTGGTCTGGTCTGACTGGTAGGAGCAACAACTGGAGCTTCACTCGACCTTTATGGCAAGTTTTCCCTCGTCTCGAGATCCTACATAAATAATAATAATCCTCATTATAATATATTCTCACCAACTTAACCTGTTAACAACTCGAAATTAAACACGGATGGCACTTAGGCCTATATGCACTTAATTTATATTCACTTTTAAATTACAATTGCACACATATAGCCACATAATCACATATCATATATTAATACCAAATAACACCTTATATACCATAATGCAACACTAGGCTTGGATGATCTCGACTCACAACTTAAGTCACTTGGTCGCTAAACTAGACATAGTCCTCTAGTTTTGGCTTCCTAACTCGATGCGCCTTTCCTAAATTATCCAACAACTATTGACCCTCACTTGTGCCTTTTGCTCTACTGAACTTATACTATCTTACAACTATGGTGGTCGACCTAATACTCACTTCTAAGTGTTCTAAAACTATGTGATAAGTGATAGTGCTCACTGGTGCAAATTTCAGAATGATAACTATAGTTTCTTGAGTGCATTAGGCACTCTTAAACTACAAGTTTTCCTTCAAAACTTTTACACAAGACTCTACTGACCTAAGGGCATCTCAAAATCTTGATTTGGCTCAAGGGCCTGGCTTGGGCCTTCTTGGGCCTAAGCTAAAAGTCCAAGGTTCCCCTGCTTTTCTGGGCAGAAAACGCCCTGACTTGAATTAACTTGTGACACATGGTTCTAACTCATATCCTATGAACTATGGTTGGAAAAACTTCTCTGACACTCCCTCTAACTAAGGCCCAATTGGGCCTAATGAGGGCCTACGCATGACATGGTCAAATCTCCCTATTTCAAAGTTACAACAAAACTGTCCCCTGCTGGACAGATTTTGTTATTCTACTTGTGCACCTAACCAAATGATATGCAAACCTCCAACCAACTCCTAAAACCTTTTATATACTCCCAATACTAACTTCTGGTGGCTTGGGCCTCAAAGTGCACACCAATGACATGGTCAAAACTCACTCTAAACCTCAGGGTACTAAACTGATTTTCTGCAGAAACTATAACTCTCATTTCTCCAAGTTTTGACTTGACAAACTCAACTAACAACAACTCAATACTTAAACCAAGACTTATACATGGTAATCTACTGAAATAACTCCCTTATTCTCAAAATAACCTTGGGTGAGATCATCCTTACCTAAGGTACAATTATGGCAAAACAAGAGAATCTACACTTCACAAATCACAAATCTTCATGCTTTTGAAACAACAAGGTATGCATTTTTATAAAAGATAATCACGAATTATTACCATGCAAAAAGAAGCATAATTCAATATTAACACATTATACCTACTGAAATTAAGGCTCTCTAACAAAATCTTTCCAAATGATCAAAATCTTACAACATTCTAAGAGAAATCCTCATGCATGCATGCCTTCGGATTTTTCAAACCAAAACAACACATTTTCTACATATATTCCATCTTAAAATTGACATGCAAGCCTAGAATAAGGTATACCTAGATGATCACTTAGCATGCAAGGAGTTTTATCAAATTTTCACCACAAAATTCAAGTCATTATCACATAAACATGCAAAAATTGATCAAAACAACAAGGATGATTTCAAGGACCATTCATTCGGCTCCCATATGGTCATGGCCGAATGAAAATGGATGGAAATGGCCATTAAATCATCAAGAGTTTCCTTCTCAAGACTTGGCATTTATCCATTCCTTGTAGTCCTCTCAAAAACAACCTTAAATCCATAAGAATCAAGATTGTATTTTGAGTTTCACAAAAACGTTTACATGCAACCCTTAAACTTAAACTTTCTACTCAAAACTCTTTGAAATATGAATGATCATGGTATGGGAGATAACATTTACTTGTATAAAGAGTAGAAGCTTGGTGGAGAAATGAAGAAAATTGGGGAGGGGGTTGATCTCGGCAAAACCCGAGAGTGAGGGGGGGTAGAAGCCGAGAGTGAGGGAGAGGAGGGAGAGAAGAATGAGTGTGGTGTGGGTGATGAGTAAAAATGATCATGTCTTTGCTTGTATTTATGGTATTTGATTTGACAAAATGTGAGTGGAAAGGAGAATTGACAAGTCTATCCCTCCACTTATATTTGGTGCATTTTGCATGCAAGGGTAAAGAAGGAAATTGGCTAGAGAAATAAGAGTTAGTGGGGTTGGAATTGTCCTCTCTGTCCTTGAAAAGAATGAGTGGGTGGTTTGCATGCAAGGGCTTTCTTGTAATTTGCTAAATATGACAACTAAAATTTGTAATGATTTATTTTTATAAAATAAAATACAAGTTCAAAAATTATAAAATTTATACCATAAAATAACTTGGATTTTTAGAGACTTTATAAAATCATTTTCAAAATTTGTGAACAAAATACCTTTTAAAAGAAAAATTTTCCAAAGCTTAGAATATTCCTTATAAATCAAAAATAAAGAAATTAAATAAACTCTTGCTTTGAAAAATCATATACTACACAAAGCCAAATTTATAATGCAGAAATTTTCACTCACACTAGCGTACAATCATTGAATATATTTTCATTTGATTTTAATATTATACCAAATCCACAAATAATATTACATAAAATACCGGTCGTAATATAATTGGAGTATGAAATAATTATGTAAAGAGTACTAGGCAGTTGGTAGGGTATTCGCGAAAGTGTCGCCTTAAAATTCGTAACGGTTAATTTATTAAAAATGGTGGAGCCGAGGGTACTCGAACGACTTTTGTGATTTGTTAAGCGTAGAAATGACCATAAGCAAACGTTAGGATTCAATTGGTTAAAGTCTAGTTTCTTCAGCGACCGTGGTTTAATTCCGTCTCATGTTGTTGTTCATAGGTTACCGAACCCACTCTAAGCTTAAGTCTACCCCGGAGCACTCAGGCAAGTTTTCTACCCGTTATACTGTTGTTGTGATGTAAATATATGTATATGTATTATCTTGTGATAAGTGCATGATTGTTATTAGCAAATTTTACGATATATTGGAGCATGCTGATATGGTATATATGCATGTCTGTTTCGTAATCTTGATATATATCTGTTGATTCAATTGCTTATAAGTTGTATAATACCTATGCTAGAGATAAGCAGTAGTTGCGTATACCCTTAGTATAGGGGACCCAAAGGTGAACATTTTCTAAAACCGGGAGTCGATGTTCCCGAGTATATTATATATATATATATTTATATATATATATTGATATAGTTTTCAAAACTATTAATCGAATAAGTTTTATTCGATAACTTTATTTTATTTAATGAATATTATTTTGAATATTCATTCTAGGACTTAAGACTCCGTTTATTTTATTTAATGAATATTATTTTGAATATTCATTTGAGGACTTATGACTCCACTGATTTATTAAATAATATTCTTTATTTTATTAAAGAATAATGTTTCGATAATCAAACTTATTTTCGATTATTCAAATAAAGATCGTACTTTCGTATAAGTATATCTTTGGTTATTTATTATTCATTTCAAGTATAAGTTTTAAAACTTCTACTTCAATTATTTTTATAAGGATTATCCTTTTGGGAATATTATTTAAATATTAATATTCAGATATTTTCTAATATATCGGGACTGATTTATTTCATTAAATCAGCATTACTCCAAACAATCTTAAAAATGTTTTCCAGTCTTCAAAATGAATTTTAAAAGTTAGAGCGGATCCCAAAACTCATTTTTATATTTAAGATCTTCCTTTCGAAGGAGACTTGAATATTCGCTCAAAAATCTTAGGGATCCGGCTCTGTGGTGTATTTTATATTCACAACGAGGTTGCTGTTTTGAGAAAACAATTTGATTACTTGCCCAATGTTCGGGAAGTAAGTCCATCTAATTGAGTCGGCATAAGCGACAGGCCGGGGTACGGTCTATGAAGGTGTAAGAGGCTGGGTGACAGTCCATCCACGCGTGAGTGGCCGGGTAACGGTCTAGCGCGAGGTCCTAATGCGGCCTGGGTGATGACCGGCGAGGAATTCATCCATCTACAGTAGAAAAGGTTACTTATTGGTATCTTTGCCTGATCAACAAGATATCAGGTTTATGCCAAGGTTTTCTCCTTTCCAAATTCATTGGATATTGCAACTATGTTTATAATTTTCATAACAGAGGTTTTCAAGGAGTGTATGAAATGTATATATATAGGTGTATATATATATCGGGACTTAATGAAGTATCTCGTAACTTCATTACTTATAATGATATTCAAAGATTGAATTTATTCAAATCTTGTTTTGTAGTCTCATCTATGTGATGAACTTTTGAAACTAATTATAACTTGAACGATGGTAGTTCCAGTAGTATTTGGAAAAGATATAAGTATATTGGGGTATCTTGTAACTTCATCTTTTCAACTTATATTCGGTTAATGATTATCTGATGCATGACAAAGATTTTCAGAAAAACATTGAGACAAGGTTAGATATATGAGATCACCTTGCAACGATATTTTTATACATTTATACACTGGAACTCTGTGTGTATTATGCATGGAAGAGGACTTCCAAGATTTTGAAAAGTATATATGTATATATACTGAATATTTTGTGACTTCATCGCATTAAGATATCAAACTTGGTTCATTTCTTTTGACCAAGACTTTCATGAGTACTATGAGAATGCTCATATATTGTTAATTATTATACATATTATTTCGGTGGGCTTGTTGCTCACCCTTGCTTTCTTCTTTCATCACACAACAACAGATAGACAAGATGAACAGGACCAAGCTCCCAATTCGCGAGCAGATAGGAAACGTTCTGCAGTTTCCTGTAGGCGTTGATGTCGTGTAGCTGAGGTAGGATCTACCAATAGGCTAGGCTTTCAACTTTCGATGTACCAGACTTATGTATATTTATGAATTGTAATAATGGCAAAGAATATGTAAATTATTCAGAAATCCTTTTGAGGTGTAATGACTTATAATTGTGGAATAAAATGACTTGTGTTATTGTTTTGTATTCATCTCTGAGACTATAACTTGTGGTGTGTGTGTATATTGTGGGGTCACAGTACGCAGTAGTTGGTTGATTATTAAGATTAAGTATTATTAACGGAAATAGAACTCGTGACAACCCGGATCCCTGACCCCGGATTTGGGGGTATTATATTAATCATTCGTTGGTAGCTATTTGGCACTTGACTTCATTTCATTTATGTAGAATTACAAGACATCATTTATGTAAAATTAATCAACCTATTCTGCATATCTAGTTAAAGTCAATCATGACTTATATGCTACTACAAAATTTATACAAAGGTGTATGTAGAAATGTGCTACAGACTTATTGTTACATAAGCTACTCACTCGATGGATAATAAATCATCATTCGTCGGGACTATATTGAGTCATCCGTCGGGACTATAATCCTTATCCATCGAGTGCTACATTTTTCACTATGTAAAATCTACCAAGGTGTTTTGTTAATGAAATCATCAAGTTCACAACATATACAGAACAACCAGTATATACTGAAAAAGGTAAAACTGAACAAGTCTCAGTTTAGACCTATTAAGTTTAATTTAAGTGTCGATGATGTTAAGTCAGTAAATAAAAAGGGTCAACATCAGCAATAAAGTCAAACTTAAAAACTGATTAATATGAACAAGTTCAGACCAAGTCTGTAAATGTTGGTTTAATGACTCAGAAATTGCTTAAGAAAAAAATGAAGGAAGTCAAAATGAAAAAAAAAACGGCCTAGAAAGAATAGAAATCGGAAAGTAGGTGTCAATAAGGAGAAAAAATACAACCCATTCCTAATGCACCTAGAATGGCATGTGTAAACTTTAGTATTAATAATGTTAGTATAAACTCCGATTCAAAGTCTTCTGCTGTAAATGTTAATAAACTTAAAAAGGCCAAAGGATCCAAGCAAGTCTGGGTCCTTAAAAACACTAATTAATTGTTTATCTTATTGTAGGGTAACAGGAAAAATTCTCTAGTCTTGGACAGTGGATGTTCAAGACACATGACTTGAAATAAATCTCTACTATCAAAGTTTAAGGAGGAAGTTGAGCCAAGTGTTTCTTATGGAGATGGCAACTTAGGAAAAACTGTTATTCCCAAACAATGCAACAAGAATTACAGAAGGGGGTTGAATGTAATTCTGACTTCTTTTTCTGATTTTAAGAATGTTCTTACTTAATATATATAACTGTGTTTGATTTTAAAAGAACTGCGGAATAAAAGTAAAATAGAAATCAAAACACAAAGCAATATAACACAAGGCTTTAAAACTTTATGGTGGATTTGAACTCCACCAGAGATATATATAAAGATGAGAAATTTGTGATGCTTGAATAACACACAGCTGCTTACAAGTGAACTTACAGAATTACAAAGAGATGCTTCACAGATACAACTTTTTCTATCTCTCTGAAAATAATTCTTGCTATCTTAGTTATTTGTTCTACTTGCTACACTTGGTTTATATACCACCAAGTTACATGATAAAGAGACAAACAAGTAAAACAAAATTGTTTCTAGTCTATTTTCATGCTGCTTCATTATGCTATCTAGCATATTTTAATATCTTCATAATTGCATGGAAATGGTAATGCTTCTTGTTCTCTAAATCCTGCAATTAGGCTTCCACATTCCTTTTACAAACACCCAACGCATGTGACTGTGTTGTCATTATCAACAGCTATTTTGAATTAGTTCATCCGTCGTGACTATGTTGGTCATCCGTCGATTTCGTTGTTGATCATCCGCCGGGAGCCTTTGTAGATCATCCGTCGGGAGCCTTTCTGCCACTTGACTTTAAATCACTTATACAGAATTACAAGACATCTTATATTTACAATTAGTCACCCTATTCTGTATATCAAACTAGTAGTCAACATGACTTAAAGAATCCTACAGAATCTACTCAACTAATATATTGTTGTTTGCAGATATGTGCTACAACACTTATTTTTACATAAGCTACACTCTCGATGGATGTTCAGAGGTCATCCGTCGGGACTATAAGATCATCCATCAGGACTATTATAGAACATCCATCGAGAGCTACATAACACTAAGTTAAATCTACTAAGGTGTTTTGTTCAACTTATCATCAAGTTCCCAACATATTCCTCACAATCTCCCCCAATTTATGTCTATTGGAATTATAGCCATAAATTAAGAGAAACTTGATGATAACAAAATACCCTAAATGTACAGATTGAATTATTGTAAATAAAACTAGTAAGCACTACAGATTATTTGAAAATTGAACAAAGTAAAGTGTACAAAGAGTTCTCACAATCATTTTAAAGGTGTTCCTCTAGTCTGAGCAAATTTGTTCTATCTCCTTGATTGTCTTGATTTCTTCCCAAGCTTCCTGTTGTTTTCTTCTATTTGAGTTTGGAGTTTTCAGTGAAATTCAAGTTCTTCAGGATTTGATAGATCTAGCTTTTCTTGCATTTCCAATAGAGTCTTATTAGGACATAACAGCTTTCTTGAAGAAATCTGTAAAGGGTCCATGTGAATTCTTTCCCAGCCTTGTATTTGAACACTAGTCTTTTAGGGAGATTTCTATGAGCATCAATTGCTCTTACTTCTTCTAGCTCATCAATTTAGAGATATATATATGAAAATTCCTTGATGTTGCTGATATATAGAAGATCTCCCTTGTTGACAGTTGATTGAGTTTTGGTTTTGAGTTTCATAGGCTTGACTTTCTTGATTGCTCTTTTCTTTGTCTTCTTTAGCTTGTTGAAGATTGGTAAATTAAGTTCAGGAAGAGGCAAACTTTCCCAGTCTATTGGCTCATCCTTCGGAACTATAGGCTCACCATGAAAATTCTTTGTAGGATCCACCTTAAATTCCTCATGCACCATTGAGGGCTTGGATGCTTGAGTTATAGATGTAGACTGGTTGGGAATGTAATCTTCCATCTTGTCATCATCAAAATCCAACATTCTTTTGGGAAGAATCTTGTATCTGAAATTCTTTTTCTGTTAAAGTTTCAGTGTGCATTTTCTGATTTTGATCTTCAGCTACCATTGGTTGTTTCTCAGAAATGTCAGTTGCAGTTTTTACAGCCTGAAGTTTGGATAATATAGCAACTTTCTTTTTCTTTTGTTTGAGCTTTTTAGCATCTAAAGCCGCT
Source organism: Apium graveolens (assembly GCF_009905375.1). Lineage (NCBI taxonomy): Eukaryota > Viridiplantae > Streptophyta > Magnoliopsida > Apiales > Apiaceae > Apium > Apium graveolens. The sequence goes on along the minus strand of NW_027417575.1, from coordinate 126,113 downwards.
TGCTTCTTTTCTTACTTAATTCTGTCCTTTTCTTCCTTCTTGGCTTCTGCAAACTGAGGGTGCCCAGCCACCACACATATTTCTTTCCCATTCCTGTAGATCTTAGCAATTCTTCTTTTTAGCACTAAGTCAGTTGGATCTTTGAAGAATGCAATGGACCTTGCCAATAGCATCTTTTCATCTGGCCTTGGAGTCTCAAACATAAGATCTAAGGGATTTTTGTAAGATGACTTTGGATTGTTTCTTTAGGGCTTCAAAACCAAATTAGCTTTTGGAGACTTTTTGCATGAAGGTTGGCCCTTTTCCATATTTCCCAGACTCATTTCATTCACTAAAATTTACTTGACTTGAGATGAGTGATGAAAGATCTTGTCTGGTTTCTATATTTGTCCATACTTTTCCTTGATGTTTTCACCAAGCTTCTGCCACTGTGCATCTAGTGCTTGTTCAACAGCTACTACATCAATTTGTTTGAGATGTTCGTTTGACCTTAACTTGGTAGTTGCTAATTGGATTAGATCAATGATTTCCATTGCTGGTGGCTTTGTGAAAGCAATTGATGGAACAATTATTTTACTGACTTGAATGTTTAACACTTGCTCCCCCTTACTTGTTGACTCTCCTTGACTAACTGGGACAATGGAATCTTCTTTCTCCCCCTTTTTGTTAGCATCAAGTTGAGTAGAGGTAGGGAGTTGTGCAGCCACCAGTTTCTGCAGAAGTTGAGTCTGTTGAGCTTGATATAGATGGATTGTAGTTATAGATGCTTCCAGTGTCTTGAGTCTTGTATCTAGGGAGTCTACCTTGATGTCTAGATCATTATTTTTCCTGAGTTGTCTGTTTATGTCAAGCATGGTTATGTTGGGAAACTTGGCATCCAATCTCTCAGAAACATCCTGCTTGACTTGATCTATTTCAGTTTTAATGGCAGTGACATCCTGAGTGTGTTAAGGGACTGAATTTTGTGCAGTTGGAAAGAATTGAGATGTGCTTGAAGAAGCTTCTTGGTGTTGGGATTGGTTGTGGCTTGAAGAGCTGTCTGTGTTTGTTGAATGATGTGGAAGAAGGTAGACTTGAAATGCTGCTCATCACATTCCTTGGAAAACACCCAAGATGGAGTGTTGGAACTGGAGCTAGGGCCTGTTTTTCCTCCTATGTCCATAAACCCTTCTTCATCATCATCTTCATCCCCAAATAAGCCTTTAGAGCCACCAGATGGATAATCAACAACATCATCAGCTTTGAGTGGTATGGCTGTGATGACATCCTTGGCCCTTTGCATGGAAGCAGTAGTATGCACCAAATTTAGCATCCTTTCAGCAGCCATATTATCCTATTCAGCTAGAACTTAATATGATGAAACAGGGTGAGTTAATGCCTCAACCTCATAAGAAACAGAGTCTAAGACAGCTTTATATTCTTGCTGAATTAGCCGTTTCTTTTCAGCCTCATTGACATCCATTAACTCACTTACAATGGGCTCTTCCCATTCTTCTGTACCTGCTTTTCTCTCATTTTCTCTCTTTTTGTATCAAGGGCTCCCCTTGGCTCACCACCCTCACCTTCACCTACTAAGGTGAAACTCCCCTCACTCACTTTTGCCAGGATGGAAGAAATAGCCTGCATAGTTTCTCTCATTTCCTCTCCTTTTGCCTGAGAGCAACTCAGCCTCTCACTCTGTTCATTCCCTTCCCTCAATTCTAGAAGTGATTGTACAATTACAAGCTCATATACACGTGTAACAATTGTTGAAAATTCAGCTTGTGTAATGAGTACCGACGGATGAAGAACATCAATCGGGGTAGTAGTTTGGATAGCCGACGGATGACTGTTGTTAGGCACATCCGTCGGGATATAATCACTAGCCGATGTGTAATATCCCATATTTTCATATATTATTATTATTATTATTTGAAGTTGTCCATGTGATTTTTATGTGAATTTTAGTGAATTATCTGGTAATTGGAGTTGATATTTTGGATGTTTACATATGTTGTGCATATGTTGTGTACTTGATGATTACACAAACAAAACACCTAAGTAGAATTTACTTAGTGAAATAATGTAGCACTCGACGGATAAGGATTATAGTCCCGACGGATAAATCATTATAGTCCCGGCGGATGATGACTTATTATCGATCGAGTGAGTAGCTTATGTAATAATGAGTCTGTAGAACATTTCTGCATACACCTTTGTATAGATTCTCTAGTAGCATATCAGTCATGATTGACTTTAACTAGATATTCAGAATAGGTTGATTAATTGTACATTGATGATGTCTTGTAATTCTGCATAAATGAATTAAAGTCAAGTGCCAAAATAGCTACTGACGGATGATTAACAAAGCCATCGACGGATGATCAAATAGCTATCAACGGATGTTTAATATATCAGTCGACGGATGATCAATGAAGCCATCAACGGATGAACATAAAGTCGACGGATGATCATGTACTCAACGGATAAAGAATTCAAATATCAGTTGATAGTGACAACTGGTCACATGCGTCGAAGTGTATGGAAATGGAATGAGGAAGCCTATTAACCGGGTAATAGAGAACAAAGTAACAAAGCATTATACCCGATAGTTTTTATAATGATCCTGTCATTTGACTTTGAAATCTTGGTAATATATAAATCAAGAAGTAGCAAATAGAAACTAGGATCTGAGATACAAAAAGTGAGAAATATTTGTAAGCAGCTGTGAGCATTCTTGCACACAGAGTTCTCACGATATAATATATATCTCCTGGTGGAATTGTTTAAATCCGCCAGAAAGTTTTTAAAGACTCCTGTTTTTTAATTACTTATGTTTTGATTCACCTAAGTTTTTATTCCGGATTGTGCTAATCAATACACTTATATTTATATTCGAGTTCGAACATTTTTATTTTGAGAAAAAGGTTCAAGAATTCCATTCAACCCCTCTTCTATAATTCTTGCCATATTGTTAAGGGACTAACAATTGGTATCAGAGCAAGCTCTTAACTTATAAAGAGTTTAAAGATCAAAACAATTCAGCAAGATGAACAAGAAGGATGTTGGAGTCAAGATTCTTTTTCTAGATAAAGATAATTACCATCATTGAAAGGTAAAGATGCATCTTCATATGCTTTCTCAAGATGAGGCCTATGTGGACTGCATAGAAAGAGGCCCTCATGTTCAAATGAGAGCTGCAACAGGAAATGAGCCATCAGTCCCCAAGCCAAGGCATGAATGGTCTGATCCTGACATTGAACAAGTCAGGAAGGATAAAAAGGCCATGAATATTCTATTTAATGGAGTTGATGCAAACATGTTTGACAACATTATCAACTGCAAAACTGCCAAGGAAGTTTGGGATACTATACAGATAATCTGTGATGGCACGGAGCAAATCAGAGAAAATAATATGCAGCTCTTGATTCAGCAATATGAGCATTTTCACAATGAGGAAAGTGAGTCACTCACTGACATTTTTAGTAGGTTTCAAAAACTACTAAATGCTCTCAAGTTGCATGGAAGGGTCTATCAGACTAAAGACTCTAATCTGAAATTCCTTAGATCTCTTCCAAAGGAATGGAAACCAATGACAGCCTCATTAAGAAACTCACTAGATTATAAGGAGTTTACTTTGGAGAGACTGTATGGCATCCTTAAAACCTATGAGCTTGAAATAGAGCAGGATGAAAGGATGGAGAGAGGAAAGAAGAAAGGAGGATCCATTGCACTAGTTGCTGAGTTGGAAAAGGAGAAGGAAGTGAAGATGAAATCTGTTGAATCAACTTCAAAGGTCTGTGAGAATAAGGGCAAGGGGCTTGCAGTAGAAAGTAAAGATTTATTGAGCCAAGATGACATGGAGGACATTGATGAGCACCTAGCATTTCTTTCCAGGAGATTTGCCAAGCTCAAGTTCAGGAAGAACTTTGGAGCAGCCAAGCCAAATAGAAACATGGTGGATAAGTCAAAATTCAAATGTTTCAAATGTGGCTTGGCAGGGCATTTTGCCAGTGAGTGTAGGAAGTCAGATTCCAGCAAGAAAAAGTTTGAGTATGTGGATTATAAGAAAAAATATTTTGATCTACTCAAGCAAAAGGAAAGGGCTTTTATTACACAAGAAAATGACTGGGCAGCAGATGGTCTGGATGAAGATGAAGATGTCAGCTATGTCAATCTAGCCCTAATGGCCAAGTCTGATGAGACAGAGACAAGTTCCTCAAGCAATCAGGTAATTACTACAAACCTTGCACATTTATCTAAAGCTGAGTGTAATGATGCCATTAATGACATGTCTATAGAATTATATCATTTGCATGTTACACTTAAGTCTCTTACTAAAGAAAATGCTAAAATCAAAGAAAACAATTTGTTTTTAAGTGAGAGGAATAATGTGCTTGAGTCTCAGTTTATTGATTTTGAGAAATTAAGAATTGAGTGTAAGATTGCTAAGGAGGAATTAACTGAGTCTTTGAAAAAGGAAGAAATTTTGAAGAAGCAGCTCGAGCGTGAACAAGAAGTGATTAAAGCATGGAAAACATCCAGGGATTTCCATGCTCAAATTACCAAAGTTCAACGAATCGAGTCTCTCTGTGATGAAGCCTGGAAAAAGAACAAACAGAAACTAGAACCTAATTTGGTAGATGGACTGCTAACAGATGTAGACTCGACGGATTATGAGGACTATCCGTCGGATAATGAAAAGTGTTATTCGTCGAATGATGAAAATCCTCATCCGTCGGCTGTGAGCAAGCCCATTAGCAATGCCAAACTAGTTAAGCTAAATGAGAAGTATGGGTATGTTTCCAAGAACTTTGTTTCAGGAGAGTCAAGTCAAGTTAAGAAAGAAAAAAAGGCTAATGTTGGTCACATGACTGTCAAATAGTTAAGTGACAGACTGGAAAAGATTGAGGTAAAAACAAAGACTAAAAGGAAAAACCATAGGAATGGTAACGTAGGGATTAACAAACACAATAACTACACACCTGATAAATATGCTCCCAGAAAAATCTGTGTCAGGTGTGGTAGTGTAAATCATCTGTCTGTTAATTACAAATATGCCATGCCTACTTCCATGTCTGTGCAGCCTCAATTTCCTAACATGAATGCCATGCCTCCTAGGCATGTCAATGGAGTGAAAATCCGATCCGACCCGATCCGATCCAAGGCCATTTTAGCGGATATGGATTCACCTATTAAAAATCCGATCCGATAAGAAAAATCCGATTATAAATGGAGCGGATATGGATTTAGGCCGATCCGATCCGTTAATAACCCGATCCGGTTTATATATATATAATGTACTAAAAATAATTTTTAATAATTCTAATTTTAAACGTATTATCCTCTAGTCAAGTCTCATTATTTATATTTTGTTTGGTTCGGACTCTTTGGTTCAGTCCATTTCTATAACCCTAATTCTTTTACCGTTTTGAGCCGCATAACCCAAATCTCAATTCATATAACACTTTTATTTCGCAACATCAATTTTTTTCATTGTTAAACTTAAAGTAGTGTACAACCCAATAGTATGTTTCTTTCAAAAAGCAAATTGTAGTTTGTAATTTATCTTTGGACTTCGTTGTATTCTACTTGTTTATTAATATTTTTCGGAATTGTTAATTTTAGATAGAATTTTGTAATAATTTAAGTTAAAAAATAAATATACATAAATGGAGCGGATATCCGATCCGAAATCCGTGATCCGAACGGATCCGGATATGGATCGGCCTATAAAAAATCCGGAGCCGATCCGATCCGAATCTGAATCCGAAAAAATAAATGGATAAGGGTATGAATTTAGGCCGATCCGATCCAAACCCGATCCATTGACATGCCTAATGCCTCCCATGCCTGTTAATGCTATGTCTACACAGAACATGAATGCACAGTTTGCTAATATGCCATTTGCACCTAACCCTTATTATGCTGCATATAGTATGCCACAAATGCCATTTAGCATGCCTTACTGGAATAACATGTTTACCCATAGCATGCCATTTCCTGTTGGTCATAATATGCATGATAATTATGTTACAATGAATGGTTTCAAAGGCCCAACTCAAATGACTAAGGATGAATCTGAAATTCCTAAGTCAAATGAAATAAGGCCTAAGAAACAGAAAAAGAAAGCTAACAAGGCGGGACCCAAGGAAACTTGGGTACCAAAATCAACTTGATTTGATTTTGATGTGTGTAGGGAAACAGAAAGATTCTTTGGTACTTGGATAGTGGTTGTTCAAGACACATGACTGGTGATGATAGCAAGGGTTATACTGTGGGATATGGCTTAATTTTAAAGGACAATGTCATCATTGAGGAGGTTGCCTTAGTGAATGGTCTCAAACACAATCTGTTGAGTATCAGCCAGCTTTGTGACAAAGGTAATTCAGTAACCTTCAACTCAGAAGCCTGTGTTGTGACTAATAAAAGAAGCAACAAAGTGGTTCTCACTGGTGTGAGAAAAGGAAATGTGTACCTAGCCGATTTAAACTCATCTAATGCAGAATCTGTAACTTGTCTTCTCAATAAAGCAAGTCAAGATGAAAGTTGGCTATGGCACAAGAAGCTATCCCATTTAAACTCCAAGACTATGAATGAACTGGTAAAGAAAGAACTGGTAAGAGGCATTCCTCTAGTGGAGTTTTCAAAGGATGGACTGTGTGATGTCTGCCAAAAAGGGAAGCAGATTAAAGCATCATTCAGGAAAAAACTTGATTCAACAATTGAAGAGCCTTTGCAACTGCTTCACATGGATTTGTTTGGACCAGTCAATGTATTGTCCATCTCAAGGAAAAGATTTTGCCTAGTAATTGTAGATTATTTCTCAAAGTTCTCTTGGACATATTTCCTAAAGTCTAAAGATGAGGCTAGTGAAATCATTATCAATCACATAAGGCAGGTCAATAATCATCCTGATTTCAAGGTAAGAAGAATCAGGAGTGACAATGGAACTGAGTTCAAGAATTCTGTCATGAGAGCATTTTGTGAGGAAAATGGGATTCTGCATGAGTTTTCAGTAGCAAGGACTCCACAACAGAATGGAGTAGTGGAAAGGAAGAACAGATCATTTATTGAAGCTGCAAGGACAATGCTTGAAGAATCTAAAATGCCAACATATTTCTGGGCTTAAGCTGTAAATATTGCATGCTACACTCAGAATATTTCTCTGGTTAATCAAGCAAGATGCATGACTCCCTATCAATTGTTCTATAACAAGAAGCCAACTCTAAACGTTCTTCATGTCTTTGGCTGCAAATGCTATATTCCGAGAAATCAAACTGATCAAAATTGGAAGTTTGATGCTAAAGCAGATGAAGGAATTTTTGTTGAATATGCTGTTGGTAAAGCATATAGAGTCCGCAATCTAAGAACCAACATTGTTGTGGAATCAATACATGTTGTGTTTGATGATAAGAATATTGAAGGACTAAAAGATGGAGATTACCATGAGAGCCTTAAATTTGACAATGTGGAGATGGTTAGTGATGACAGTGATGATGAAAGTGATCAAGAGAATGTATCTAAGGATAATGCAGATAAATCTACCACCAATGAAGCACAAAACTCAACATCTGTCGAGTTGCACAATGCTTCATCGGTCGGAAGGCAATATGCGTTATCTGTCGGGAGACAACCTGCTTCATCCGTCGGTACTCAAAATTTACCGTCCGTCGAGTTATCAAAAGGTGCAGGAAGTCAAGACAGATCACCTATACAAAGTTCCCCTTTCTCAAATCAAAGATCCATAAACTCAGGGGGAGTTTCAAACAATCAAAACTCAATTACAGATCAAGACAACAATAAGGTCTCTTTATCTAGAGCTAATCTACCTCAACAAAGGAAATGGACAAAAGATCACCCCTTTGATCTTATCAATGGTGATGTTTCTTCTAGATTTAAAACAAGAAGAGCAACTCAGGAAGAATGTCTATACAGCAGCTTTCTTTCCAAGAAAGAACCAAAGAAGGTAGAAGAAGCCTTGTTGGATCCTGATTGGATATTAGCTATGCAGGAGGAGCTAAACCAATTTGAAAGGAATAATGTATGGAAGCTGGTACTCAAGCCTAAAGGAAAGAATCCAATAGACACCAAGTGGGTATTCAGAAACAAGATGGATGAAAATGGCATAGTAGTCAGGAACAAAGCTAGATTGGTTGCTAAGGCTATTGTCAACAAGAAGGAATAAATTTTGATGAAACATTTCCTCCTGTTGCAAGACTTGAAGCCATCAGAATCTTCTTAGCCTATGCAGCCCATGCCAATTTCAAGGTCTATCAAATGGATGTCAAAAGTGCCTTTCTGAATGGAGATTTGGAGGAAGAAGTATATGTCAGTCAACCTCCTGGTTTGAAGATCCAAATTTTCCAGAACATGTCTATTATCTTTTGAAAGCACTTTATGGACTGAAGCAAGCACCTAGAGCTTGGTATGACACTTTATCAAAGTTCCTTTTAGAAAATCACTTCACAAGAGGTACTGTAGATAAAACTTTATTTTTCAGGAATGTTAATGGCTCTAGTATACTTGTTCAAATTTATGTAGATGATATTATTTTTGGCTCTACAGATGAGAAACTTTGCAAAAAGTTTGCCAAATTGATGCAAAGTATGTATGAAATGAGTATGATGGGAGAACTAACTTACTTTCTTGGTTTACAAATTAATCAAGTTAGTGATGGAATATTCATTAGTCAAACCAAATACATTTTTGATCTTTTAAAGAAGTTTGATCTAATGGATTGCTCATCTGCAAAAACTCCCATGGTCACAGCAACTAAGCTTGAATTAAACCCTACTGAAAAGTCTGTGGGTATTTCAAGTTATAGAGGCATGGTTAGCTCACTTCTGTACTTAACAGCTAGTAGGCCAGATATAATGTTTGCTACATGTTTATGTGCTAGATTTCAGGCTGATCCTAGAGAATCTCACTTAATAGCTATTAAGAGAATTTTCAGATATCTCAAGGGAACACCAAACCTTGTCATTTGGTACCCTAAAGATTCTGGTTTTGATCTAACTGGTTATTCAGATGCAGATTATGCAGGTTGTAGAATTGATAGAAAGAGTACAACAGGAACCTATCAATTTCTAGGAAACAAGCTTGTGTCCTGGTTCAGTAAAAAGCAAAATTCAGTTTCTACTTCTACAGCTGAAGCTGAATATATTGCTGCTGGCAGTTGCTGTGCACAAATTTTATGGATGAGAAATCAATTGTTGGACTATGGTTTGCAAGTTGAGAGGATTTCAATTTTCTGTGATAACACAAGTGCAATTGCCATCACTGAAAATCCAGTACAACATTCAAGGACAAAGCACATAGATATCAAGTACCATTTCATAAGGGAACATGTAATGAATGGTACTGTGGAGCTACATTTTGTTCCAAGTGAGAAACAACTTGCAGATATCTTTATCAAGCCACTGGATGAATCTACCTTTTCAAGGTTGGTAAGTGAGTTAGGTATGCTTAATTACTCTTAAATCTATCTGAGTTATTTTGCTAGTTGATATGCAGCCAGAAATTTAATTGATTTTTCAGTCTTGGATGAAATTTTGGCTAAGTCAAAACTTACATCTCGACGGATGACCCTTATCCATCGAGTTTGGTCATCCGTCGACATACAATTTGCTAATAAAAATCAATTACTTTTCTGGAAAATTTTATGTCTCGACGGATAACTGTTTATCCTCATCCGTCGAATTGTCTTAATCTCAGCCGTTAATTCCCTGTACATTATCCATTGAGTATACTTACAATTTGTAAGCATTACACGACGGATAATGGGTGGAATTTTTACAGTTTATTTTTAAATGGCTATTTTAAACAATTTCTATTGGTTACTCTATTTTACTTTATTATTTTTATCAGTTATTTTGAGATAGTATAAAAGCTTATTTCATTGCAATTGTTTTCTTTAATCATTCTCAAATTCAACCGCTCTAAATTTCATTCTCTCTCAAGCACTTACTCTTCTTCTCTTCAAGCTTTTATTCTCTAACAATGGCACCTGTTGTAAAGATTATGTCTCAAACTGGGTTCATTTATGAGAAGAACAACTTCACTGCATTCGTTAACAAGGGTATTCAGCAATCGGATGACTATCACAAGATGATGGACTTTGTGAAGAATTGCAAGCTCAATTATGCCATGCTGGAATCACCCACAATCTTTTGTGAAGTTGTTGAAGAGATGTGGACCACTGCTACCTACAACTATACTGACAAGACCATCACTCTAACCATCAAAGGTAAAGAATTCTGTATCAATAGTGATGTGATAAAAGCATGTTTCAAAATTCCTGATAACAATATGACTTCACCACACAATGACACTAATATTATAAATATGCTTAATTCCGTGCACTATGCACTTCCTACTTCTAAACTGAGTGATATAGGAGAATGGGTCTTAGGAAGGAGTGGAGTTTCTTGTGTGATGTAGTTACAAAGGTTTTCTCAAGAAAGATCAGTAATTTTGATTCAGTGAATATTTCCATGCTTAACATGTTATATATGCTAGTTACAGATAAATTTTATAATTTCAGTGACCTTGTCTTGTTTGAGTTAGGTTTTAAATTAGGTGAGTTAGCTAAAAGAGGTAAAAATGTGTATTATGCTAGATTTTTTATGTTATTGGCTAACCACCTCTGTGAAGAGATTGTGCTTGAGAACCCTAACAACAAACTGGATTGTTGGGTTCAAGAGAGAAGGCTCATTGCAGATTTGAACAGGGCCAATCATCACAAGGATGTGCCAATGTTCTACTTTCCTGTAATGCAGGCACCTCAGGTAAGTGAGGTAAGTTCATCCATCCCTACAACTATTCCAACCTCCACAATTTCTTTAAGTTCAGGAGTAGCTATGGCAACTATGCCAATGACCAAACAGTTGCCTACCAAAGCTGCCAAACCTACTACTATTTCCAAATCCAAATCAAAGAAAACCCCCTCTGGTATCTCTCAAAAGATGCCAGTTGAAAAATCCACAAAATACAAGGAGGGGAGTGTGAAGGAGGGAAAGTCAGGTGAGGGAAGGGGTGAACATCAAAGAAACCCCAAGAATAAGGTTGGAGAGTTTAGTGAATCCCAGCCTAGCCACACTGCAGTTTCCCAACAAACTGCAGTGCTTAAAAGGATAAAAGCTCACTTCTAGCTGCATCCTCCCAAAAGGATGTAGTTATTGAACAATGACCTCAACTAAGAGCACAGGCCAAGAGGGTTAGGGACACAAGCTCACCCCAAACTTATACAAGAAAGAAGAAATCTAAAACCTCTGGGGATGCACAGGATACACACACAGTGCAAACTGGTGCTAAAGACAGAGTCACTGCACCTTCTCAAGTTCAGTTTGATGTGGCTCCAATAAATATAGAGTCACAGCCAAAATCTCTAGTTATAGAAGCACCTCAAACACCATACTCACCAACAAATTCTCTGGATGTGGATATGATAAACACATCAATTCCTGATTCCCCTTCTTTAACTCTGTTGGGGAATCCAAAATCCAGTGCAAGTGAGCATCATCTTTTAGATGATTTATTGGCTCACTTGCCAATTATTTCAGAAACTGTTGTGTTATCTGTGCCTAAAATTTCTTCAATCAGCACAGAGTCAACTATAGTTTCTCTTCCCACCTCATTCATTTCTATTCTCTCGACGGATATTGCTCATCCATCGAATAGTCCCGACGGATAAGCCTAACAGCAGTTATCCGTCAGATAGCAAAACCACTCACTCAATGGATATCACTCATCCGTTGAGTATCTCTGCACATCTTTAAACTTCAATTATTTCAAGTGCAGAAGATTTAGTGGTTGTACAGTCACTCTTAGGATTGAGAGAGCAGAGTGTCTTGAGTGAGAGGCTAGTTTGCTCTTAGGCAAAAGGAGAGGAAATGAGTGAAAATCTGCAATCCCTTTCTTCAGGATTGGCAAAAGAGAGTGAGAGGAGTCCCACCTTAGTAGGTGATGGTGAGGGTGTGAGGGTGGGAAGCCAGGGTGAGACCCTGATGCAACAAAAGAGAGAACATGAGAGAAAAGCAGGTACAGAAGGTATAAGGGTGGATCCAGCCATTGCTCATGAGTCAATGATTGTGGATGATGCAGAAAAGGAAAGACAATTTCAGCAACATTACAAAGCTGTAATTGATAACATTTCCTTGGATGCTGACACTTTTACTCATCCTGTGTCAGCCTATCAACTGTTGGCTGCTCAGGGCAATGAGGAGGCAGAAAAGACTTTGAATCTAGTACATACTTCAGAATCTCTACATAGGGATAAAGCTGCTGTTAATTTAATTCCTTCTACAGCTGGTGAGCCATCTGAAGAATTTGGAGTAAATTCTAATGATGATGACTCTGTTTCATTTGATGGAAGCATGAACTTAGGGGGAGATGAAGGCCCAAGTTCTATTCCAGATCTACCTGAATGGGCATTGACAAAGGAGTCTACACCAGGACAATTCAATGTATCCTTAGTCAAACAAATCATGTCTATCCAAAAGGCAATTCAGAACACCTCAAATGCTGGTACCAAGGCTATTCTTCAAACCCACCTAGATTCTCTACATCTCATGAAGCTACAACAATTAAGGCAGAATCTGAGTGTGGATGAACTCAAAAAGGATATAGCTGACTTGAAGACCTACAATTCTGAGAAGCTGGATTCAATAATGCCCTATGGTACCATGCAGGATCTGCTCCTGAGACTGAGAAGAGAATCAGATACTGAAAAGAAGCTGGCCAAATTGGAGGACATAGTTCAAGTTATTGAAAACTCTGTGGCCACCATTCTTCAAAATCAACAGTCTCAGACCAGTCTTCTAATCCAACTGGCTAAAGCACAAGGCTTGACTCCTCAACTTGATGATAACAAAAAGGGGGAGAAAGGACCAAGTGAGGGGGAGAAACTTCAGATACAGATCAGTAAAGTAATTATGCCTTCAATTACTATCTCAAAGCCACCAGTTGCAGATGGTATAGATCTGATTCAAGCAGCAGCAGCTAACTTGAAAGTTGCTGAGAAAGAAAAGTTGAGTTTGGTCAACTGGGAGAAGATTGATGAGGAGATACAGAAAAAGTTTGAACTTGTCAAGGAGCCAATTAAGTCAGCCATCCATCACTCTCAAGTCAAGCAAATTAGTGTGAATGAGATGAGCATGAACTATCTGGAAAGAGGACAATCTTCCTGCATCAAGTCTTCAATGGATGAAATGACTCTTAAACCAAGGGCAAACTACTCAAAATCATCCTTTAAGAACCCCTTGGACACTGTGTATGAGACACCCAAGCCTGATGAGAAGAAGCTTCTGTCAAGATCAATTGTCTTCTATAAAGATCCAGTTGATTCAGTCTCTAAAAGGAGGATTGCTAAGATTTTCAGAAATGGGAAATAAATTTGTGTGGTGGCTGGACATTCCCAATTTGCTCAAGCAAAGAAAGAAGAAAAATCTAGATTGAAGCAGGAAAAGAAGCAGGCTACTCTAGATGCTAAAAAGGCTAAACAAAGGAGAGAGCAGATTGCTATCTTGGCCAAGCTACATGTTGTAAATTCATCACAACAAATTCCCTCTCAACCATCTGAAGCAACTGAATCAAGGAAGCAAATTGAAGAACAGAAGAAATCTCCAAGAAAGAAGCAATTGGCTAAAAGAACTAAAAGGAAACTGGATATTATTGACAAAGAATTGGAAGATCAATTTCCTAAGGAATCCACACCAGCTACAACTCAAGCATCAAAGCCCTCAGTGGTATTTGAAGACATAACTGTGGTGGATCCCTACAGGAATATTCATGGTGAACCTATTGTGCCCAAGGATGAGCCAATAGAATGGGAGAACATACTAATTCCAGACTTCAATCTACCAATCCTTAGCAAGCCAAAAAGGATAAAGTCAAGAGCAGTCAAGAAAGTGAAGCTGTCACCTCTAAAATCCAAGTCTGTAGTTAAAGCTCAGCCCAAAGTCAATAAGGGAGACTACTTGTACTTGTGTGATATCAAAGAATTTTCTGATCTAAACCTCTATCTGGATGAACTAGATGAATTAAGAAGTATTGATGCATACAGGAACCTACGTGAAAGGTTAGTGTTCAAGTACAAAGGAGGAAAGAAGATTCAGTGGCCACTTCACATGATTCTTCAAGAGAGCCAAGCTGTACTGATTAAAGTTTATTCATCCTTAAGAAGAACTTTGGGTTCAACATCACTGCAAGAAGACTAGTATTAAAGAAGATTGAAGAACTAAGGAGTGTTAGAGCTAAAGATGCACTCCCAATGACTCTTAACATCCCATACATAGGAAGAAGAGTGCATCTAAGGCCCTACTGGCTGATGGAGTTCATAGATGACAAAGGGGTGAGAAGATTCTTCAGATTAGAAGACTAATTGAGCATCTCCAGCAATGAGACTCTCTTGGAAATGCAAGAAAAGCTAAATCTCTCAGAATCTGATGAATTGGAATTCCACAGGCAGCTCCAAAATCAGATTGATGAAAACAACAGAAAGCTTGAAAGAAGATCCAGACCTTCAAGAAACTAGAAAAATCTGCTCAGGCTAGAGGAGCATCTTGAAAATGACTGTGAGCTAAACTTTGTACATTTTGTTTTTTGAAGCACTTTTCAGTATTATCTACTTCTCTTTAAAGCTGTATGTTTAGGGTGTTTTGTTATCATCAAGTATCTCTTAATTTATGGCTACAATTCCAGTAGACATAAATTGGGGGAGATTGTTGTACATATGTTGTGTACTTGATGATTACACAAACAAAACACCTAAGTAGATTTTACTTAGTGAAATAATGTAGCACTCGACGGATAAGGATTATAGTCCCGACGGATAAATCATTATAGTCCCGACGGATGATGACTTATTATCCATCGAGTGAGTAGCTTATGTAATAATGAGTCTGTAGCACATTTCTGCATACACCTTTGTATAGATTCTATAGTAGCATATAAGTCATGATTGACTTTAACTAGATATGTAGAATAGGTTGATTAATTGTACATAGATGATGTCTTGTAATTCTGCATAAATGAATTGAAGTCAAGTGCCAAAATAGCTACCGATGGCTGATTAACAAAGCCATCGACGGATGATCAAATAGCTATCAACGGATGTTTAATATAACAGTCGACGGATGATCAATGAAGCCATCAACGGATGATCATAAAGTCGACGGATGATCACGTACTCAATGGATAAAGAATTCAAATATCAGTTGACAGTGACAACTGGTCACATGCGTCGAAGTGTATGCAAATGGAATGAGGAAGCCTATTAACTGGGTAATAGAGAACAAAGTAACAAAGCATTAGACCCGATAGTTTTTATAATGATCCTGTCTTTTGACTTTGTAATCTTGGTAATATATAAACCAAGAAGTAGCAAATAGAAACTAGGATCTGAGATACAAAAAGTGAGAAACATTTGTAAGCAGAATTATTAGCATTTCTCTATATTCTCAGTAGTTCATATTTGTAAGCAGCTGTGAGCATTCTTGCACATAGAGTTCTCTCGATATAATATATATCTCTGGTGGAATTGTTTAAATCCACCAGAAACGTTTTTAAAGACTCTTGTTTTGTAATTACTTGTGTTTTGATTCACCTAAGTTTTTATTCCGCATTGTGATAATCAATACACTTATATTTATATTCGAGTTCAAATATTTTTATTTTGAGAAAAAAGGTTCAAGAATTCCATTCAACCCCCCTTCTGTAATTATTGCCATATTGTTAAGGGACTAACAACATATGATATTCTTTGAGTACACTAATTGTTATATGTCAAGAATAAAATATAGATAATTGTGATATTTTTGGTAATTTTTAGATTATTATATGATTTTATATTGATTTATGGATTTATGAATTATTTTCTTAATAATTATAGAACTATTTTATAAAGGCGGGAATCGTCCAACTTCAAATGTTTTTGCCTTTTTACAACCCGGAACTCTTCGAAAAACTCCTTCCTAACCTAATTTGATTGTTCTAAACATTTTCCGTATTTTAACTTTTTCAATCCGGAGTACGGTTTGATCCGTACGAGTCCCGACGTAAAATTTTCGATATAATAGTCATTTTAATAGATCTGTAAAACCTGTATTCTCAAGAGACGAGAAATTTTACGTTATTTTTTCGTAGGGTGTTTTATAATAAGCTCGGTTTTGATAATTATCCAAATCTAATATTAAATTGTATCATTTTTATAGTAACTTAGCGCTAAGTAATCTATTTTCGGATCCGATATGATCCAACGAGATACTCCTTACGTGTTTAAAATGTCTGTATATGGGATTATACGCAATTTGGATGTGCGTTTATTAGCGTCTTTATCGAGGTACTCATTTTATCTCGTTTTATGTGCGTTTGAATGTATTTCATGTAATTTCGGGGTTTTCTGTTAATTTAGGAATCGTTTCTGTTCTTCAAAATAAACGGACCGAGACCCCACTAGAATGTCAAAGCCAACAAAATTCGAGTCTTTATTTTTCTAGAATTATATGTATTTCAAATACCCAGTATCTTTATATTTTTGAATTATTTGTAATTTTTGGGAAATTTTGATATAATTTTTATATTTTATTGCTGTAAAAATTATTCCACGTAGTTATTATTTTGGGGTTTAATAATTTTAATTAAAAGATAAAAATACCCTTAATTAATTTTAGGGGTATAATTTTTCTGTAAATATAAATAGTTGAATGTTTTGTTTTATTTTTCATAATTTTCTAAAATAATCAATTTTTATTTATTTATTTTTCAGAAAATCAGAAAATCCTCTAATTTGTTCTTGGTTGTTCTTGAGTTTTCTGAGAATTAAAGCTCAATTTGAATATGATAGAGAACTCTGATTTTGATGCTCTAGTAACCGTTATGAAGCCCTTGATCTCCTCTTTGTTAATCTACCATCAAATCGTTTCGACGATTGGTAAATACTCAATTTTGATTTCTAGGGTTATAACCCGAGTAGGGGCTTTTCTGTGCTTGATTCCTTTGATTTTTTTAATGTTCAATTAAGATTCCTGAGATTATTTTGAGCTTATTCATGTATAGATATATGTTTGTTGACTATTAGAAGTGTATATGTGAGTTGTTATTTTCTTTATTTTTAATTTCGATTTTCCCGTTTATGTGTTAATTTGTTGATGATTATGTCGATATGGACATATTTTTCGTGTAATAAGCTTTGATTCGATATGTTAAACGTTGAGTTTGGTTGCGGAATCGAAGGTGGCGATGTTCGCCGGACTTGTGGCCGGTTTTTGATCGGAATAGATGATTCTGACATGGGTTTTGATAATTGTAGCATTATCTGAATACCTGGGTTAATGGCGAGTTGAATTAGTGTTGAAATGGATCGAAACCGTGTCGTTTTAGTGAAGAACGGAGCAGCCGGAGGAGCTACCGGTCACTTCTGCGGTTCATCGGAAACTGCGGATTTTTCGGCAGTTTTTGACCAACCCGGCGACACGTTTTTCAACCCGTTTTATTCTTCCCCAATTTGATTTCAGAAATTTGTTTGTGCAGAATTTGTTTTAAAAAAATAAATCATAATTCTTACTTTTTATTTTAATTATTATTTCAAGATTTCAAAATCAATTTGGTTAATTATTTTTAAATAATTAACTGAATTGTTTTAATTCCCAAAGATTATTTTCTTTTATTATTTTCAAAAATCCAAGTTGATTTGATTATTTATAATTAATTTTATTTAATTATTTATGGATTTAATTAATTGATTAATTTAATTAATCAATTAATTTTATTAATAAATAGTTAAATAAAATTTAAATTATTTATAATTAATTTAAATAAATTCTAAAAATTATTGTTGAGCTTTTAAAAATATATTTGATTATTTAAAAATCAAATAATATTATTATTATTTGATTTATTATTATTTTATTCATAATAAATAAACCGTTCGTCCGTTTAATACGAAACGAATGCGTATAGACTCAGAAAAACATTCCTCTTTCAATAAAAATACTTTTGAAACCTAATTTCTTTTGTATAGCCATGTAATGTAATTTGTGAGTCATTCTGAGTCGAATTTTGAGCGATAAATCATATTTTTGGACCCAATTTCAGCTTTAAACGTACCGAGTCGAACCTTTTGACGAACCGAGTCATATGTGATATGAATTATGTGATACGTGGCTTATATGATTATGTGCTATGTGAAATACATGTGTATGTAAGGCAAGAGTCTGGTGTTTGATTGATATATTATGTGTGGGCTATCGTATGGGTAGACGATAGGATTTTGACGTGTAGTTCGTCGAGTAATTATCGTTTAGACTGTTAAAATTGAAAATTTTAATTATAGATGCAGATCGCTCGAGTTGATCAGGACAATATGTTGGATAAATAGTGAAATGGAATGGTGTTGGTTATCAAGCTTCTAGCAATTGCGGGAGCAGTTTATCAGTGAATCGTTGGAATAAAAGACGGCGATATCTCGAGATGCCAAATTGAGATAATTGCATTTCTACGAGTGTGACTAACTGCTAAAAACCCAAAGGCAAATATCCCTATCATCACTTATTGTTCAAGTGATATTTATTTTGAATCCCATTATACAAGTATTGTTTTCCCTATTCTTAGTTTAGAATCGATAAATGTTTTACATATCGCTGAATTAAATACTTATTATGCAAGTACTCTCTGCTATTCTATGTTCAGAATAGTTAAATGTTTTTACTTATCAAATTATTGGATTTATAAATGTTTTAATTTTTGAGAAAAATGATTTGGTTGCGAGTATTTCTACCTAAGTGAATAAGGGAATAACAATTTATAAGTGTGTCGATTATTATGACCCTCTTTTTAATAAAAAGGTTTTAAGATTGAATGGTTACTGGTTACAGCGTAGGTGATCGAGATATCGGTCCAGCTGTAATATCTTTCAAGGAAAATATATGCCTTTTATGGTGCCCTATAGGTACCGTATGGCTGCGGGATACGGGTAGTAGTTATATTTACGGTATGGCTGCTGGATACCGGTGCTGTTTCGAGACTAATCATCAGGAACAACATGAAATATGATTGGTTCCAATCTAAACTGTTTTTTTCTAAATTTTTTTGATAATCATAGAATAAATGATTTATCAACTATTTTTATTTTGAATAAAAGGTGAAATGCAGTTTTGATTCAAGTTCTGATTTATGCTGATACTTACTTTGTTGTTAATTATCAAAGGTGGTATTAGTATAGATGATTGATGTTGACTTCAGTATGGGATGTTATGAGCATCAAAGTCCGTATTGATATCTAATTTGATATGACAACAAAATAAGTTTTAATTTCAAGAGTTCGGTTTTGAATAAGGTTTATGATTCCATCCATAATCATTGGTTCATGTTATTGTTGTTTACGATAATTTCGTAAACACAGTTTTACGAGTTTTACTCTCATCAAGATTTAAAGTATTGCTAAAGCATTTTGCTCAAAAATATCTAAAGGGTTTTAAATACAAATTGAGAATCAATTTTGAGATTCCTTAACTAAATTTTCTGATTCAGCAATTATGATTTTTAAACGTTCTGCTCTAGTGCAGTTATCGGTGTTATATCAAAATAACCATATATATGCTATAATGATCATGCTGAGCATTTCTTTCGTTCATACTTGCCTGTTTTTAAATTTAACCTTCCAGTGAGGATTAACTGGCGCTGTTTAGCCGCGTAATTCGAGAAAGCAAAGAAGAAGCTTTTGGAAGGTGGTTGGTCCAGGGTTTGCGGACTAGTGTAAGTTCTGTTGTATAAAGTTGATTATATTATATTATATTATACTATACTATAGTTGTGTATTGTATTTGGGCCTAGTATACTTCTTTTCCAATTTATACTAGCGGGTTTAGTATTAAGTTGAAATTTGTTGAAAAGAGTTTTAAAAGAAAGTGAAAAGTTTATTTATTGATTTTGGAATTCTTGTTTCTAGAGGTGTAACCTTAAAAGATCTGGGATTAGTTTGGGGTCATAGATGTTAAATATCTTCCGCTGGCATTTATATTTTGATTAAACAGGTTAATTTGGATCGAGGTTTCATCGTGACGACCAAATCCCCTGACCCCGGATTTGGGGGCATTACAGGTTGGTATCAGAGCTGAGGTTATAGCTAGTAAAATAGAAACAAGAGTGTGTAGGAGTGTGTATAACTATGTAAGGACGCTTGAGCTCAAATCGAGTTCCTATTGGACTATTGGATATAGTGCCAATGAGTAAGTTAAGATAGGCGCATTCGTTTGAGATGGTTGTATTGAGCTGGATAAAACTCCGGGCAGTTACAAACTTTATTGTTGAATCTTTCGAGGCTACTACAATTCGACGACGATGGAGATTATCGATATCCTTAGAACGTGAAGAAGTGTCTAGAATCGGATGACGAGTCAACAGAAGAGTTCAAATTGAAAAAAAGTATTAAGACTTTGGAAATACTATCTATTTCTATAACTTCTTTTGACTTCTCTCAAAAACGAATATCTGTTAGAGGATATATTCCCCAACACTCGTTTAGTCATTTTATGCCAGAATCTTATTTTCTGGATTACATTTTTCTCCAGAAATATCAGCTTTGAAATCTTTTCAGTTTTATTCATTTATTTTGGATTCTTTTAATATTCTTTTATTCTGACTGAGAGGAACAACCCTAACTATAGGGGACACAAGGTATACCTGTCTGTGTGATAGGAGTTGGATGAGACGCCATCACTTGTGTGTGTTGTGACTACAAGAAGGTTAACAACCTTTAGTAGTGTCTTAATTTGGACACACAATACCATGTTCATTTGATCATATTGATCTCTCAGTTATTCTTTCATTTCCACAACACTTTTTCAAAAAAATCAGATTTTGGTAACCACAGTGGTAGTACACCCGTCATGATATAAAATTCTTTTC
Source organism: Apium graveolens (assembly GCF_009905375.1). NCBI lineage: Eukaryota > Viridiplantae > Streptophyta > Magnoliopsida > Apiales > Apiaceae > Apium > Apium graveolens. Next base: position 105,227 of record NW_027417575.1, on the reverse strand, counting down.
TCTTTGAAATTCCATGATTTTATCATCTGAAATATTTGAAGGTATGCCAATCAAGTTGGGCTGAGTTACCTTGGTCAAGTCAAAGTAAGGCTATGTGATGGGATTACCAATAGCAACAGTGGATTGCAATGCGATTAAAATATTAGTGGCATATAACGAAGTCAATTTGTTTCTTTACTTCTCTCTCTATTTATCTCTATCTCTATCTCTCTTTCTTTTTCTTTCTCTTTATCTTTCTCTCTACTCTTATTCCTCTCTATCAGTAAATGTGATTCTATTGAGAAATTGGTCAAAGGATGTGAATGGAACAATGGTGCAGAGTGGAGCTTCCTTGATAATTGTGTGGCATAAGGAATTTCAGTGTTATTTGAAATTTTGAGAAAAGTTATCTATGCAAAATTGGGAAGTTGGTAACAAAACCCATAATGCTTTCTTCTGCTGATTCCGAGGACGAAATCCTTATCAGGGGGTAGATTGTAATATCCCATATTTTTAGATATTATTATTATTATTGTTTAAAGTTGTTTATGTGAATTTTAGTGAATTATTTAGGTAATTGGAGATGATGTTTTGGATGTTTATATATAATATTCTTTAAGTAGACTAATTGTTATATGTCCAGAATAAAATATAGATAATTGTGATATTTTTGATAATTTTTGGACTGTTATATGATTTATATTGATTATGGATTTATGAATTATTTTCTGAATAATTACAAAATTATTTTATAAAGCCGGGAATCATCCAACTTTAACCGTTTTTGCATTTTTACAACACGGAACTCTTCGGAAAACTCCTCCCTAACCTAATTTGACTATTCTGAACATTTTCCGTGTTTTGACTTTTCAGTCCGGAGAACGGTTTGATCCGTACGAGTCCCGGTGTAAAATCCGTATTCTCAAGAGATGGGATATTTTACGTTATTTTCTCGTAGGGTGTTTTATAAGAAGCTCGGTTTTGATAATTATCCATATATGATATTAAATTGTATCATTTTTATAGTTACTTAGCGGCTAAGTAATCTATTTTCGGATCCGATATGATCCGACGGGATACTCCTTACGTGTTTAAAATGTATGTATATGGGATTATACAGTAATTTGGATGCGTGTTTATTAGCGTCTTTATCGAGGTACCCGTTTTATCTCGTTTTATGTGTGTTTGAATATATTTCATGTAATTTCGGGGTTTTCTGTTAATTTTGGAATCGTTTCTGTTTTTCAAAAAAAATGGACCGGGACCCACCAGGACGTCAAAGCCAACAAAATTTGTGTCTTTATTTTTCTAGAATTATACGTATTTCAAATACCCAGTATCTTTATATTTTTGAATTATTTGCAATTTTTGGGATGTTTTGATATAAATTTTATATTTTACTTTTAAAATTATTTCCTATAGTTATTATTTTGGGGCTTAATTATTTTAATTAAAAGATAAAAACACCCTTAATTAATTTTAGGGGTATAATTTTTCTGTAAATATAAATAGTTGAATTTTGTGTTTTATTTTTCAGAATTATCTAAAATAATCAGTTTTTATTTATTTATTTTTCAGAAAATCAGAAAATCCTCTAATTTGTTCTTGGTTGTTCTTGAGTTTAGTGAGAATTATAGCTCAATTTGAAGATGATAGAGAACTCAGATTTTGATGCTCTAGTAACCGTTTTGAAGCCCTCAATCTCCTCTTTGTTAATCTACCATCAAATCGTTTCGACGATTGGTAAATACTCAATTTTGATTTCTAGGGTTATAACCCGATTTGGGACTTTTCTGTGCTTGATTTCTTTGATTGTTTTAATGTTCAATTAAGATTCCTGAGATTATTTTGAGCTTATTCATGTATAGATACATGTTTGTTGACTATTAGAAGTGTATATTCGAGTTGTTATTTTCTTTATTTTTAATTTCGATTTTCCCGTTTATGTGTTAATTTGTTGATGATTATGTCGACATGAACATATTTTACGTGTAATAAGCTTTAATTCGATATGTTAAATGTTGAGTTTGGTTGCGGAATCGAAGGTGGCGGTGTTCGCCGGACTTGTGATACGTTTTTGATCGGAAAGGACGATTCTGACATAGGTTTCGCTAATTGTAGCATTATCTGAATACCTGGGTTAATGTCGAATTGAATTAGTGTTGAAATGGATTGAAATCATGCCGTTTTGGTGAAGAACGGAGCAGCCGGAGGAGTTGCCGGTCACTTCTGCGGTTCGCCGAAAACTGCGGATTTTCCGGCAGTTCTTGACCTATTTCCCTCCAATTCCGACCCAGTTTCAATTCATTCTTCCCCAATATGATTTCAGAAATCTATTTGTGCAGAATTTGTTTTAAAAATAAATCATAATTCTTACTTTTTATTTCAATTATTATTTTAAGATTTCCAAATCAGTTTGTTTAATTATTTTTAAATAATTAACTGAATTGTTTCAATTCCCAAAAATTATTTTCTTTTATTATTTTGAAAAATCCAAATTGATTTGATTATTTCTAATTAGTTTTATTTAATTATTTACGGATTTAATTGATTAATTCACTTAAGCAATTAATTTTATTTATAAATAGTTAAATAAAATTTAAATTATTTATAATTAATTCAAATAATTTCTAAAAATTACTGTTGAGCTTTTAAAAATATATTTAATTATTTAAAAATCAATTAATATTATTATTAATTGATTTATTCTTATTTTATTCATTATAAATAAACCGTTCGTCCGTTTAATACGAAACAAATGCGTATAGACTCAGAAAAACATTCCGCTTTCAATAAAAATACTTTTGAAACCTAATTTATTTTGTATAGCAATGTCATGTAATTTGCGAGTCATTCTGAGTCGAATTTTGAGCGATAAATCATATTTTTGGACCCGATTTCAGTTTTAAGCGTACTGAGTCGAACCTTTTGACGAACCGAGTCATATGTGATATGAATTATGTAATACGTGGCTTATATAATTATATGCTATGTGATAAATGTTTTACATATTGCTGAATTAAATGCTTATTATGCAAGTACTTTCTGCTATTCTATGTTCAGAATTGTTAAATGTTTTTACTTATCAAATTATTGGATTTATAAATATTTTGTTTTTTAAGAAAAATGATTTGGTTGCGAGTATTACTACCCAAGTGAATGGGGGAATAAAAATTTCTAAGGGTGTCGATTAATATCACCCCTTTTTTAATAAAAAGTTTTAAGATTGGATGGTTACTGGTTACAGCGTAGGTGATCGAGACATCCGATCCAGCTGTAATATCTTTCAAGTCGAATATATGCCTTTTCTGGCGCCCTATAAGTACCGTATGGCTGCAGGATAGGGGTAGTACCTATATTTATGGTATGGCTGTGATAAGTGGCATTTTATACCACTTAGAACATCTTATATGGCTTGAATTGATGTCTTGAAATCAAGTATTTTGTGTATTTAATGCGTTTTTCTAGTGTTTTTGTATTATAGGGTATAACTTGCATATGTAGGAAGAATTCATCAAAATAAGCCTAGGGAAGTACTTGGAATCGGTTGCGTGAAGTTATGCGAAGAAATCGGCAAAATCAGGTCCAGAACGAAGAATTTTCCAGAAGTGTCCCAAGCGCCCGCCTGGGAAGCTGGGGCGGCCGCCTGGGGTCGAGATTTTTAATTCTGCTTTTTATAATTCGTGTTCTACTGGATTTCTGAGACGACTGATTTTTGTGGACTTTTATATAAGTAATCTTCAGAGATGTTTCACGATATGAAGTAATAAGCAAGGAGCAAGGAGAGAAGATTTAGAAGACCGTTTTAGCACATCGCAATGAAGAAGAGGAAGCACACGATTTCTTATGATTCTTTTATTTGTTGTAACAGTGGATGTTAGTTTTCTTTACTTTGAACCTATTTACTCTTATGACGTACTCTGGTTTTAATAAGTATTTTATTAGTTTATATTGTCGTGTTATTATCATGTTTTCATATGAACCCATGGTGACGATGAGTTCTATCATGGGCTAATCGTGATCATGGGGTCATAACGGATTTACTATGAGTTTCTCTAGTTAATTGTTTAATACCTTGATGTGTGAAGATTGTAAGATATCTAGCATAGTTTATGCTTATTCGTCTTATGTGCGTCGCGAACATATAAGATAGCTTGTTAATCTCTTGTGAAGCGACAGTGAATCTTGAGATTTAGAACTTGCCATGCTACCATAGGTTCATGTATGTGTATACATGATTAGTGGGTAACTGTAACCATTTTAATTGCCCTGTGTAATCATAATGAATAACTTGCGCTTAAATCGTTGTGTTGTCAAATTCTGTAGACATATAGGGTCTCAACATAATTGATGCCTATTCAACTTCTAACTTAATTGTTGATGTTTGGTAGAATGGTACTTGTACAACAAAAGTTGGATTTTATCAGTTTCATGTTGTTCGATTAATATCATCACCGTTACATGCTAAGGGTAATAACAATGACTATTGAAGGAAGTAGTAATGAAGTTATGATCTCATGTGTGTTTAATATTGTTAATTCAAGTAATAATTTAAGTGTTTTATTCTCGTAGTTAATTGTAGTTAATAATTAGTTAATCAACCTTAAGTGTTATTGTCTTGACATTGAGAAGTAATCATACATTGGTGAGTGAGTGTTAATTGAACGTAATTAGTCAGAGTCTCTGTAGGAACAAACTAGAAATCATTCTATATTACTTGCGAACGCGTATACTTGCGTGAATTATTAGCGCATGCTTTGTGCCTAACAAGTTTTTTGGCGCCGCTGCCTGGGACTCGGTGTTAATTTGTTTTGTTTATTTACTTGCCATCAGTGGTCATTAGGACTCATTGATTAAGCCTTGTTACTTATTTTTTCCGATTGTGTTTCAGGTACTCTATTGAGCATTCATGCAAACACGTTCTCGCACTCGCAAGAGGACTCTAGATACGGCTGAGGAGACAGACTCAGTTTTTGATATTTCGGAGAAGATAGATTTTGAAGATTCGGATAAAGAGAGTGAGCAGAAAGAACCGGTAATTATGGGTGATCGTATAATTCCAGCAGATCCAGCTCTTATGGACTTTTCTTGGCCTAAAATTGATGAAATTCAGTCAAACATCCTTCATCCGGCTATTCAGGCTAATACTTTTGAAATCAAGCCGGGCACTATTCAGATGGTGCATAATTCTGTTTCTTTCGGAGGTGCTGCAACTGAAGACCCCAACATGCATATTAGGAATTTTATCGAGATCTGTAGTACTTTTAAATATAATGGTGTTACTGATGAGGCTATCAAGATGAGGCTTTTCCCATTCTCTCTGAGGGATAAAGCTAAGGACTGGTTACATTCTGAATCAGTTGGGTCCATCACTACTTGGCAAGATCTTGCGTAAAAGTTTCTGGTGAAGTTTTATCCAATGGCCAAGACTGTAGCTATGAGGAGTGCTCTTACTCAGTTTGCGCATCAACCAACAGAATTTATGTGCGAAGCTTGGGAGCGCTATAAAGAGATATTGAGAAAGTGTCCACATCATGGTATGCCTGACTTGATGGTGATCACTGGGTTCTACAATGGTTTGGGGGCCCAATCTCAGCCCATGCTCGATGTAGCAGCTGGAGGCGCCTTGTGGGCCAAAAGCTATACTGAAGCCTATAATCTTATTGAAACTATGGCTGAAAACAAGCATCAAAACCCAACTCAAAGGATGATGCCTGGGAAGGTAGCAGGTATTCTGGAAGTTGATGCAGCTACAGCTATTGTAACGCAGCTCCAAGCGCTGTCTATGAAGGTCGATTCTTTAGCCAACTATGGAGTCAATCAAATAGCTATGGTCTGTGAGCTTTGTGCAGGCTCCCATGCTACGGATCAGTGTTCTCTTGTTAATGAATCTGTTCAGTATGTAAATAATTATCAGCGACCGCAGCAGCCTGTTCAGCTGGAACAATATTCAGAATACTGTTCAGTAACCATATCAGCAAGGTGTAAGTAATCAGTTTAATCCACCTGGATTCACGCAACCTCAGCAATATGCTCAAGGGTAATCATATCCTCAACAAGGAGGTGCTGCTCCAACTTCTAGTGCTGATTTCGAGGAGCTAAAGCTATTGTGCAAAAGTCAGGCTGTTTCTATAAAGACCTTGGAAAATCAAATCGGTCAAATAGCCAATGCCATGCTCAATTATCAACCTGGCACACTTCCAAGTGATACTGAAGTGCCAGGTAGGAAGGAAGCTAAAGAGCAAGTCAAAGTTATTACCTTAAGGTCTGGAAAAGTTGTTGATGCTGAAAAAGTAAAAGAAGGGGAAGCTGAAGTTGTAGATGAAGAAGAAAAGAAAAAGGAGAAAGTGGCGGAACAAAGGAAGACTACTGTTGAACACACTCTGCTTGAGGGTAATACAGGGGGGAAACAGCTCTACCATCCACCACCTTATCCTAAGAGATTGCAAAAACAAATGCTGGACAAGCAATTCGGTAAGTTTCTGGAGGTGTTCAAGAAACTTCACATCAACATCCCATTTGCTGAGGCTTTGGAGCAAATGTCTAGTTATGCAAAATTTATAAAGGGTATTCTTTCAAGGAAGGTGAAACGTGATGACCTTGATACCGTTGCTTTCACGAAAGAGTGCAGTGTTGTGTTGCAACAAAAAATACCTCCAAAGCTTAAAGATCCAGGTAGCTTCACCATTCCTTGCACCATTGGCAAGTTGTCATTCGACAAGTGCCTTTGCGATTTGGGAGCAAGCATCAATCTGATGCCGTTGTCTATCTTCAAAAAGCTGAATTTGCCTGATCCAAAGCCCACCTACATGTCTCTACAATTGGCTGATCATTCTATTACATACCCACGAGGCATCGTGGAGGACGTGTTGGTAAAGGTGGATAAGCCCATCTTTTGTGGCGCCCCAAAACCCGGGGTAAGGAATCTCGGAGGCCACACCATCTAAACTACTATAACAACATAACTCACACTACAATATATAAATACTCACGCTTTACTGACCCCATACTTAACACACACACACACACATACTTACAGGTTATTGTCTTGGAAATAAACCATTCATAGCTAGAGTAATTCAATCATAGAGTGATAATTATTACAACCCAAAAGTAATTAAGTCTTACCGGGGAGTAACCTTTAAGTAAGGCTAGTCCGTCGGTCAAATATACATTTCTTGTTTATTACATTACATAAAATATACTTATAAATAAGCCAAACTAAAAATAACTGAAAACCAACCCAGCTTATTCGGACTACCTGTGATACAACACCAAACAATCTACGGAATAGCTGGCCATTTTCTACCCGTTTCTTGGCTGTGGTTCTCATGGTAGGCATCTTGATTCACTGTTGTGTTGTGTCAATTTAAGAAAGCAAGGGTGAGCTATAATGCCCAACATAATAATGTACAGTATGAGAATGACTGTATGATAAACTTACGTAAAATATCATATATGATAATTATGTTTTATTCGAAGATAGTTTTCCTTGGTGATACACACCTTCTTATGAAAACAACTGTTTAAGGAATTGATTATCCTGCGAATACCTTAATAGTAAACTCAGCACTTAGGCTTGGGTTACGGTACTGCATCACAATTCCAATTGGAAGAATATGACATTCATTGGAGCCACCGCATACGAAGAAACTTGGAAAGTGGTTGGTCCAGGGTTTGCGGACTAGTGTAAGTTCTGTTGTATAAAGTTGATTATATTATATTATATTATATTATACTATAGTTGTGTATTGTATTTGGGCTCTGTATACTTCTTTTCGAAGTTTTACTAGCGGGTTTAGTATTAAGTTAGAATTTATTGAAAAGAGTTTTAAAAGAAAGTGAAAAATTTATTTATTGATTTTGGAATTCTTGTTTCTAGAGTTCTAACCTTAAAAGATCTTGGATTAGTTTGGTGTCATAGATTCTAAATATCTTCCGCTGGCATTTATATTTTGATTAAACAGGTTAATTTGGATTGAGGTTTCATCGTGACGACCGAATCCCCTGACCCCGGATTTGGGGGCATTTCACGATGGATGAACAATATCCATCGGAAAAAGAAATGATAGAGTTTGTAGTAGAAACTATTGTGGACTTTGTGTAGATTGATGATAATTTAGACACAGAAGTCTCAATAGTTCTTGAAAGAATTGGCAAGTGAGCCAACAAATCTTCTAGAAGATGATGCTCACTTGCACTGAATTTTGGCTTCCCTAATATAGTTAAAAAAGGGGAATCGGGAGTTGATGTATGAATCATATCCACTTTCAGAGAATTTGTGGGAGAGTTTTGTGTGTGCGGTGCTTCAATTATTTGAGATTTTGGCTGTGACTCCATATTTACAGGAAGCACATCAAACTGACTTTGAGAAGGTGCATGTACTGAGTCTTTGACTGCTGTAGTAGGCACTGTGTGTGCACCCTATGTGTCCCCAATGTGTTTAGATTTCTTCTTTCTAGCATAGGTTTGGGGTGATCTTGGGTCCCTTACCCTTTTGTCCTATGCTCTTGGCTGGGAGCTTTGTTCATTAGTTACATCCTTTTGGGAGGATGCAACTAGTAATGAGCTAATATTCTTATTAATCACTACAGTTTGTTGGGAAACTGTAGTGTGGCTAATCTGGGAATCACTCACCTCTCCAACCTTATTCTTAGGGTTTCTTTGATGTTCACCCTGTCCCTCACCTGTCTTACCCACCTTCACACTCCCCTCTTTGTTTTTGGTAATTTTTGAAACTGACATCTTTGAGAGACACCAGAGTGTGGATTTTTTGACTTGGATTTTGAAGGTTTGGATTTTATGGCTTGGGTAGGCATCTGTTGGGTCATAGACATAGATGTCATAGCTACAGTCAATGGAAAAGAAATTTGAGAGGTAGAAGGAGTTGGGACAGATGCATTTACCTCACTTACCTGAGGGCCCTCCATGATAGGAAAATAAACCAGAAGCACCTCCTTGTGGGGATCATCTCCATTTAAATCTGCAATTATTATTCTTTCTTGATCCCAACAATCCAGTTTGTTGGTTGTGTTCTCAATCACAAGATCCTCACAAACATGGTTAGAAATAATCATAAGGAATTAGCATAATAAACATGCTTAGATCTCTTATTACTCTCCTCTAACTTGTATCCTAACTCAAACATGATGGCTTCATTAATATTATAGTACTTATCAGTAGGTAGCATGTAAAGCATGTTAAGCTTTGTAGTGTTAGAATTAAAGTTACTTATTTTACCATAAAACACCTTGGTAACTATACACAGATAACTCCACTCTTTCCTAAGACCTAGCCTCCTAATTTCACTTAACTTAGTGGTAGGAAGTGCATAGCCCATAGAATTAAGCAAGTTAACTATATTAGCATCTGTGTGTGGTTTAGTAGTAATGTTATCAGGAATTTTAAAGCATGTTTTGATAATATCACTGTTAATGTAATGTTCCTTACCTTTAATGGAGAGAGTAATGGTTTTGTCATTGGCTTAATATATAGCAGTAGTCCACATCTCCTCCACAACTTCATAGTAGATTGTGGGTGATTCCAGCATGGCATAGCTAAGCTTGCATTCCTTCACAAAATCCATCATTTTGTGATAATCTTCAGAGGTTGGAATCTCCTTGTTCACAAGACCCACAAAATTGTTCTTCTCATAGATGAATCCTGACTGAGACATGATCTTTACTACTGATGCCATTGTTAGAGCAAGAAAGTTGTAAAAAGAAAGAGGGTTTTACTTTGAGGAAGAAGAGAGCAGTTAATTGCAATAGAGAAAGATAAAAGCTAAAATGAACTTGAAATCAGGCTTTTATATTTTCTCAGATAAAGTGGGATAAAAATTAAAAGTAAAAATTAAAGACCCAATGGGAATTGCCCAAAATAGCCATTTAAAAATAAAATAAACTGTCAAACTTCTGTCAATTATCCGTCATGATATACTTACAGACTGTAGGTAAATCCAATGGATAATGTTCAGAACTTTAACGGCTAGGATGTAGACAATTTGACGGATGAGAATAAAACCATTTATCCGTCGTCTTTAAAATAATCCAGAAAAGTAATTGATTTTTACCAGGCTATTCTATTTCGACGAATGATCAAACTCGATGGATAATGGACGTCCGTCAAGATGTAGAATTTGACAGCCAAATTTTCATCCAAAACATAAGAATCAATTAAGTTTCTGGCTGCATTTCAACTTGCAAAATTATCAAAAATGATTTAAGAATAAATAAGCATACCTAAGTCACTTACCAATCTAGAGAAGGTGGATTCATCAAGTGGCTTGGTAATGATATCTGCAAGTTGTTTTTCACTTGGAACAAAATGAAGTTCCACGGTACCATTCATTACATGTTCCCTAATGAAGTGGTACTTGATGTCTATGTGATTTGTTCTTGAATGCTGTACTGGATTTTCAGTAACGGCAATTGCACTTGTGTTATCATAGAAGATAAGTAATTTTGTCCACTTGCAGACCATAGTCTAATAATTGGTTTTTCATCCATAAAATATGTGCAGAGCAACTACCAACAACAATATATTCAGCTTCAGGTGTAGAAGTAAAAACTGAATTTTGCTTTTTACTGAACCAGGATACCAGCTTGTTTCCCAGAAATTGATAGGTTCCCGTTGTACTTTTTCTATCAATTTTACAACCTGCATAATATGCATCTGAATAACCAGTTAGATCAAAACCAGAATCTCTAGGGTACCAAATGCCAAGTTTTAGTGTACCCTTGAGATATCTGAAAATTCTCTTAATAGCTATTAAGTGAGATTTTTTAGGATCAGCCTGAAATCTAGCACAAAGACAAGAAGCAAACATTATATTTGGCCTACTAGCTGTTAAGTACAAAAGTAAGCCAACAATGCCTCTATGACTTGAAATATCCACAGACTTTTCAGTATTGTTTAATTCAAGTAGTAGCAGTAGCCATGGGAGTTTTTGCAGATGTACAATTCATTAGTTCAAACTTCTTTAAAAGATCATTAATGTATTTGGTTTGACTAATGAATATTCCATCATTAACTTGTTTAACTTGTAAACCAGGAAAGTAAGTTAGTTCTCCCATCATGTTCATTTTATACTTACTTTGCATTAATTTGGCAAACTTTTTGCAAAGTTTTTCATCTGTAGAGCCAAATATAATATCATCTACATAAATTTGAGCAAGTATGCTAGAGCCATTAACATTTCTAAAGAATCAAGTTTTGTCAACAGTACCTCTTGTGAAATGATTTTCTAAGAGAAACTTTGACAATGTATCATAACAGGCTCTCGGTGCTTGCTTCAATCCATAAAGTACTTTCAAAAGATAGTAGACATAATCTGGAAAATTTGGATCTTCAAAACCAGGAGGCTGACTGACATAGACTTCCTCCTTCAAATCTCCATTTAGGAAGGCACTTTTGACATGCATTTGATAGACTTTGAAATTGGCATGGGCTGCATATGCTAGAAAAATTCTGATGAATTCAAGTCTTGTAACAGGACCAAAGGTTTCATCAAAATCTATTCCTTCTTGTTGACAATAGCCCTTAGAAACCAATATAGCTTTGTTCCTGATGACTATGCCATTTTCATCCATCTTGTTTCTGAATACCCACTTGGGTACCAGCTTCCATACCTTATTTCTCTCAAATTGGTTTAGCTCCTCTTGTATAGCTAAAATCCAATCAGGATCCAACAGAGCTTCTTCTATCTTTTTAGGCTCTTCCTTAGATAGAAAGCTGCTATACAGACATTCCTCTTGAGTTGCTTTCCTTGTTTTCACTCTTGAGGATACATCAGCAATGATCAGTTCAAATGGGTGATCTCTAGTCCATTTTCTCTGTTGAGGTAGATTAGCTCTAGATGAAGAGGCCTTATTGTTGTCTTGATGTGTGACTGAGTTTTAATTAGAAGAAACTCCCCCGAGTTTATGAATCTTTGATTTGAGGAGGGAGTTCTTTCTGTAAGTGATCTATTTTGACTCTCAACTTCTCTCATTATTCCGATGGATGATGCAATTTGTATGTCGACTGATGTTGAATTTTGTGCATCATTGGAGATAGCATTTTCTACATTATCCTTGGTCACTATTTCTTGAACACTATCATCATCACTATCATCACAGACTATCTCAGCATTGTCAAATTTGAGGCTATCATGGAAACCTTCATCTTTTAGTCCTTCAATCTTCTTATCATCAAACACAACATGTACAGATTCCATGACAATGTTTGTTCTAAGATTGTAGACTCTGAATGCTTTTCCAACAACATATCCAAAAAAAATTCCTTCATCTTCTTTAGCATCAAACTTTCCATGTTCTTCAGTTTGATTCCTTAGAATATAGCATTGGCATCCAAAGACATGAAGAAAATTTAGAGTGGCTTCCTATTCTTGAACAATTGGTAGGGTGTCATGCATTTTGCTTGATTGACCTATGAAATATTCTGAGTGTAGCAAGCAGTATTCACAGTTTTAGCCCAAAAATATGTTAGTAGTTTTGACTCTTCTAGCATTATCCTTGTAGCTTCAATAAGAGATTAGTTTTTCCTTTCCACCACTCCATTTTGTTATAGAGTTCTAGCTACAGAAAACTCATGCATGATCCCATTCTCTTCACAAAATGATCTCATCACAGAATTCTTGAACTCAGTTCTATTATCACTCCTGATTCTTCTAACTTTAAAATCAGGATGATTATTGACTTGCCTTATGTGATAGATGATGATTTCACTAGATTCATCTTTAGATTTTAGAAAATATGTCCAAGAAAACTTTGAGAAATCATCTACAATTACTAGGCAATATCTTTTCCTTGAGATGGACAATACATTGACTGGTCCAAACAAATCCATATGCAACAGTTATAAAGGTTCTTCAATTGTTGATTCAAGCTTCCTTTTGAATGATGTTTTAATCTGCTTTCCTTTCTGGAAGGCATCACACAATCCATCCTTTGAAAACTCCACTTGAGGAATACCTTTAACCCAATATTTCTTGACTAGCTCATTCATGGTCTTGAAGTTTAGATGGGACAGCTTCTTGTGCCATATCCAACTTTCATCTTGACTTGCTTTACTGAGAAAAAAAGTTACAGATTCTCCATTTCTTAAGTTAAAGTCAGCTAGATACATATTGCCTTTTCTAACACCAGTGAGAACCACTTAGTTGCTTTTCTTGTTAGTCTCAACACAGGCTTCTGCATTAAAGGTAACTGAGTTACCCCTATCACAAAGCTGGCTGATGCTCAATAGATTGTGCTTGAGACCAGCCACTAGGGAAACTTCCTCAATGATGATATTATCCTTTGAAATCAAGCCATATCCCATAGTATAACCCTTGCTGTCATCTCCAAAAGTAATACTTGGGCCAGCTATTTCCTTGAACTCAGTGAGCAGGGTAGAATCTCTAGTTATGTGCCTTGAGCAACCACTCTTCAAATACCAAAGATTCTATCTGTTTCCCTGCACACATCAAAATCAAATCAAGTTGATTTTGGTACCCAACTTTCCTTGGGTCCTGCCTTGTTAGCCTTTTTCTTTGGTTTCTTAGGTTTGACCTCATTTGACTTGGATATTTCAGATTCATCCTTTGTCATTTGAGTTGGACCTTTGAAACCATTCATCATTGTAGAATTATCATGCACAGATTGGATAACATGAAAGGGCATACTTTGTGCAAACATGTTATTCCAGTAAGGCATGCTAAATGGCATTTGTGGCCTACTAAATGCTGCATAATATGGATTTTGTGCAAATGGCATGTTAGCAGTGCATTCAAATTGTGTGCAGGCATAAGATTGACAGGCATTGTAGGAACGTGGGAAATGACAGAGGTGCAGACATAGGAGTAGGCATAGAAAGTTTGCAATTAACAGATAAATGATTAACACTACCACACTTAACATAGATTTTTCTAGGTGAAAATTTATCAGGTGTGTAGTTGTTATGTTTGTTAATTCCTACCTTCCCATTTCTATTATTTTTTTCTTTTTGACTCTGCATTTACTTCAATTTTCTCCAGTCTGTCATTCAATTTCTTAATAGACAGATGACCTACATTGACTCTTTTGTTCTGTTTCACTTGACTTGTTACTCCTGGAACAAAGTTCTTAGAAATTGATCCATATTTTTCATTCAACTTAGCTAGCTTAGCTTTGCTAACTGGTTTGCTCACACTCAACGGATGTGGCTCATTATCTTTTGACGGATAATCCTTTTGATTATTCGACGGATAATTTTCATCATCCGTCGAGTCCACATTCGTTGAGAGTACTTCAACCAGATTAGAATCTAGCTTCTTCTTGTTCTTTTTCCAGGCTGCATCACAGAAAGATTCTATTCCTTGAACTTTAGTAATTTTAGCATGGACATCTCTAGATGATTTCCATGCCTTAATTACTTCCTGTTCTCGTTCAAGTTGTTTTCTCAATATCTCCTCTTTCTTTAAGGATTCAGTTTGTTCATCCTTAGCAATCTTGCATTCTATTTCAAATTTTCAAACTCAATAAATTGAATCTCTAGGACATTGTTTTTTTTACTTAAAAACACATTATTCTCTTTAATTTTATTGTTTTCTTTAGTGAGAGACATGAGTGTAACACACATGTGATATAACTCAGTAGACATGTCATTTATGGCATCATTACACTCAATTTTAGATAAATGAGCTAGGTTAGTAGTGATTACCTGATTGCTTAATGAACTTATCTCTGTTTCATCTGATTTGGTCATAAGTGCTAGATTGACATAGCTTGTATCTTCATCCTCTTCCAATCCATCTGCATCCTAGTCATTTTCTTGTGTAATGAAAGCCATTTCCTTTTGCTTGAGCAACTCAAAGTATTTTTGCTTATAATTAACAGGCTCAAACTTCCTTTTACGAGAATCAGACTTTCTGCACTCACTAGCAAAATGACCTTCCAAGCCACACTTGAAACATTTGAAATTATATGTATCAACCATGTTTCTGTTTGACTTGGTTGCTCCAAAATTTTTCTTGAATTTGAGCTTGGAAAATCTCCTGGATAGAAAAGAAAGATGCTCATCTATGTCATCCCTGTCATCGACTAAGATGGTCTTCATGTTCAGCTACTAGCTCTTTTCCCTTGCCTTCTAAAACTCTAGGGTTTGGTGCAGAATCAACAGCTTCAACCTTTATCTCCTTCTCTTTTTCTTTCTCAGCAACTAATGAAATGGATCCTCCTTTCTCCATCTTCTCATCTTGCTCTATTTCAAGATCATAGGTTTTTAGGATACCATAAAGTCTATCCAAGGTGAATTCCTTGTAATCTTGAGAATTTCTCAATGAGACTGTCATAGGTTTCCATTCCTTTGACAGAGATCTAAGGAATTTGAGGTCCTAATATTTTGTTTGATAGATCATTCCATGCAATTTTAGAGCATTCGGTAGTTTTTGGAATCTACTGCAAATGTTAGTGAGTGACTCACTTTCTTCACTGTGGAAATGCTCATATTGCTGAATCAAGAGTTATATCTTGTTCTGCCTTACTTGCTCAGTTCCATCACATATAACTTGGATTGTATCCCAAACATCCTTAGCAGTCTTGCAGTTAATGATGTTGTCAAACATGTCACTGTCAACACCATTAAACAAAATGTTCATGGCCTTTTTATCCTTTTGAATCTGTTCTTTATCTGGATCTGACCATTCTGCTTGAGGCTTTGGGACTGATGCTTCATTTCCTATCGCAGCTCTCATAGGGACATGTAGACCCTTTTCAATGCAGTCCACATAAGCTTTATCTTGAGACAAGAGATGCAGGTGCATCTTCACCTTCCAATGGTGATAGTTGTCTTTGTTCAGAAATGAAATCTTTACTCCAACATCTTTTCTATTCATCTTGTTGATTGTGGTCATCTTACACTCTTTGTAAGTCAAGAGCTTGCTCTGATACCAATTGTTGTTCCCAAATAATGCAACAAGAATTACAGAAGGGGGGTTCAATGTAATTTTGGCTTCTTTTTCTGATTTTAAGAATGTTCTTACTTAATATATATAACTGTATTTGATTTTGCAAGAAGTGCGGGATAAAAGTAAAATAGAAATCTAAACACAAAGCAATAAAACACAAGGCTTTAAAACTTTCTGTTGGATTTGAACTTATCCACCAGAGATATATATAAAGATGAGAACTTTGTGATGCTTGAATAGTACACAGCTGCTTACAAGTGAACTTACAGAATTACAAAGAGATACTTAACAAATACAGCTTTTTCTGTCTCTCTGAAAATAGTTCTTGCTATCTTAGTTATTTGTTCTACTTGCTACACTTGGTTTATATACCACCAAGTTACATGATAAAAAGATAAATAAGTAAAACGAAATTGTTTCTAATCTATTTTCATGCTGCTTCATTATACTGTCCAACATCTTTGAATATCTTCATAATTGCTATGAAAATGGTAATGCTTCTTGTTCTCTAAATCCTACAATTAGGCTGCCACATTCCTTTTGTAAACACCCGACGCATGTGACTGTGTTGTCACTGTCAACAACTATTTTGAATTAGTTCATCCGTCGGGACTATATTGGTCATCCATCGGTTTCCTTGTTGATCATCCATCGGGAGCCTTTATAGATCATCCGTCGGGAGCCTTTCTGTACTTGACTCTATTTCACTTATACAGAATTACAAGATATCTTATATTTACAATTAGTCACCCTATTCTGTATAAAAAACTAGCAGTCAACATGACTTAAAGAATCCTACAAAATCTACTCAACTAATACATTGTTGTTTGCAGATATGTGCTACAACACTTATTATTACATAAGCTACACTCTCGATGGATGTTCAGAGGTCATCCGTGATGGATTTTAATCGCAGCGGAAGCATGGCAAAACACTTTTACAAATATAAAATCCAAATAAAAGCATATAAGTCAGTGATTAAAACATATGAATCGATTACTAACCTTTAATAGCGATCCAAAAGCAACGATCGGAGATCCTTAGCAGCTGCTCCTGAAACGTTAAGCACTCCACCGGTATCCACCAAGAAAACGATGCTAAGGAGGAGGAGGAGGAGGTGGAGAGAATTAGGTTTTTCTAAAAATTTTGGGTTAGAATAAAAATAGGGTTTATAATAGTATATTTATAGGCAAAATTTTCAGCTGAAATTTTCCCATAAAATATTATTATTATTAACCCTTTACTATTCACATTAATAATTAAAACACCTTTTAATTATTAAACCTTTTTCTAAACACTTTAGAAATAATTCTCTCTTTTGATTTAATTTCCAAAAATTAAATTCTTAATTAATAATATTAAGAACTTTTCTTAATTAATTTATAATCAATTAAATCTCATTTAATCAATTATTAAATTTACCAATTAATTATTTATTTCATAAATAAATAATTATTAGCCATTATTAATTAATTCATCCACCATTAAATCATTCTCTTTTATGGTGTGACCCTGTAGGTTCAATATTAAGCCGGTAGTAGAAATAAATAATAATAAAATTATTTTATCATTATTTATATAAATTCTCTAATTTATTAAATATGATTAATTAATTAATCATATTTATTCTACATCGTGAGGGATACTTCTCAGCATATCGCGACTATCCAGATAATACGAATTCACTGCTTAGAATACCAAGAACCTATTCAGTGAATAGTTACCGTACAATTAACTCCTTCTACCCTCCAATGTCCTGATTAAATACAAGGCATGGATCATGTGTCAAGCCTATCTAATTTAATCATTTTCTTTCCCATTCACTATGCTCAGTTCTATGTAAATTAGAAACTCCTTTCTAATTTCATTCACTCTGGCCAGAGATTCCTGAACTAGCATAAGTGGATCAGCCTTGAACATTCTCTTCCTTCACTGGAAGGGGTAGATCTTTTATTGATCATACACTATCTTCGTGTACAAATTTCCTATACCCAGTAGAGCCCTAATAATTATCCCTGGAGACTAAGAACTAAACCAAAGCATAGTTCAGTGTACACAAGATGACTATGATGACCTCAAGTCTAAGGATACTTGTACAACTATCACTATATGAACAACTGCTGACACGTGAGTGAACTCTATCAGTTGTTCAGCTGTGCGAGTCATGTTCAGTGAACTTATTCTATAATAAGCACCTACATACTAGCTATAGTATCACCACACAAATATATATGAGAACATACATCCTTCATAATGAAGCAAGTATAGTATGTACCGATCTTTGCGGATTATTAATTACCAGTTAGTAATCCTATGACCAGGAACTGTTTAAGTTTAGAGTTATCATCTTTTAGGTCTCACTATTATGATCTCATCATAATCCATAAAAAGCTTTACTCTAAACTATGGTATATCTTATTTAAACACTTAAATAGATAGAGCCCATAATAAAAACAAAACAAGTCTTTTATTAATATCAAAGAAATCAAAACAGATTACATAAAAGTTATTCCTAAATCCTCATACATGATTGGACTTAGGACATATTCCTTTCAATCTCCCACTTGTACTAAAGCCAATCACTCTGGTATCTAATACCCATCTTGTCTTTATGACGATCAAAGTGACTTTCAGAAAGTAGCTTTGTGAGTGGGTCTGCTATGTTGTTATATGTGTCAACTCTCTTTCAATACTAGAAATGTTACCGCGCTCCCACTAACCCTTTTGTAGACACATGGTTCATCTACGTTTTTGATAAAACCAAACTCTTTGATTGTCTCATCAAAACAGATATTCCATCTACGAGAAGCTTGCTTTAAACCACATATGGTTCGCAGCAGCTTACACACTAGGTTTTCATTTCCCTTGGAAAGAAAACCATCTGGCCATTTGCCAGATTTCATAGTCGTAGTAAGCAGCAATCGCAAGCAAAATCCGAACTGATTTTAACAGGGCTACAGGTAAAAGGTTTCATCAAAGTCAATTCATTGCCTTTGTTTGAATTCTTTTGCCACAAGCCTGGCCTTAAAGGTCTCCACCTGGCCATCTGCTCTAATCTTTCTTTTGTATACCGTATACATAGATTCCATTTCGGATTTCATGGCACTTTGCCATTTCTCTGAGTCAACACTACTCATAGCCTCATTATAGGTCACAGGGTCGTCTTCATCGATGATTGACAACTCATTGTCATTCTCAATGACAAGGCCATAATACCTCTCAGGTTTGCGAGACACTCTCTGACCTACGAACGGGCTGTTCCACAGAAGGTTGTTCAGTCTGAACAGGTGTTTCCACTTGAACCGTAGTAGTTTGTGCTTCTTGAACTTTATCAAGTTCAATTTTGCTCCCACTGTTTCCTTCAAGGATAAACTCCTTTTCCAAGAAGGTAGTATGTCTGGAGACAAACACCCGATGATCGGTGTAAAAGTAATACCCTAAAGTCTCTTTAGGATATCCCACAAAACTACATTTTACGGATCGAGATTCCAGCTTATCTGGGTCAACTTTCTTGACATAAGCTGGACATCCCCAAATCTTAACATGTTTAAGACTCGGTTTCCTTTCTTTCCATATCTCATATGGAGTTTGAGGAACAGATTTGGAAGGTACCTTATTCAGTAAATATGCTGAGGTTTCCAATGCGTAACCCCGTAGGAATACTGGAAGATTCGCATAGCTCATCATGGACCGAACCATGTCTAACAGAGTTCGATTTCTCCTTTCAGATACCAATCTGGAGGAGTCCACTGGGAGACTATACACTTTTCTTTGAGATAATCCAGAAACTCTCCATTCAAGTATTCACCACCTCGATCTAATTGAAGAGTTATAATACCATTTTTTTGGTTTGTTTCTCCACTTCATACTTATACTTTTTGAACTTTTCAAAGGCTTCAGACTTGTGTTTCATCAAATACACATATCCGAATCTAGATCTATCATCTATAAAAGTAATGAAGTACGAAAATCCACCCATGGCTTGCGTAGACATTGGTCCACATACATCTGTGTGTACCAATCCTAGCAAATCTGCAGCCCTCTCTCCATGTCCACTAAATGGAGATTTGGTCATTTTACCCAATAGACAAGACTCGCATGTAGGATATGATTCAAAATCAAAGGGGTCTAGTAACCCTTCCTTATGCAATGTATGAAGTCTATTTTCACTAATATGACCTAGCCTACAGTGCCATAAATAGGTCAGATTTTCATCATCTCATTTTCTTTTATTAGTTTGTTCAATCTGAAGTAAATCATGCTCTACGTCACATACATACAGACCATTATTTAAAGTCCCATGTCCATAAAGAATATTATCTCTAAGAATAGAACATTCATTATTCTCAATAACAAACGAAAATTCAGCCAAGTCTAACATGCGAATAATATTCCTCACAATCGAGGGAACAAAATAACAATTATTTAAAAAAAAATAGTCTTGCCCGTAGGCATATGTAAATGAAATGATCCTACATCTTCAGCAGCAACTCTTGCTCCATTTCCCATCAGTAGAATCACCTCCTCTTCCTTAAGAGTCCTACTTCTCCTTAGTCCCTGCAACGAATTGCAGATATGAGAACCACAGGCGGTATCTAATACCCAAGTAGAAATTTGATTTAATGACATATTCACTTCTATCATGAACATACCTGAATCAGAAGCGGTAATCTCACTACCCTTCTTCTTCTTCAATTCTGCAAGGTAAACCTTGCAGTTCCTCTTCCAGTGCCCCACCTTGTTACAGTGAAAGCGAACAACTTTGCTCTTGCGGTCTTCAGCTTTTGGTGGAACCGGCTTTTCTTCACCTACTTTCTTCTTCTTGGAAGGGTTCCTCTTCCTTTTCTTAGGATTGGAACCTTCACCAATTAGAAGAACAGAACTCTTCTTAGGGGGAAAATTCGATTCCACAGTCTTCAACATGTTGTGGAGTTCAGGCAGGCTGACATCCAACTTATTAATGTGAAAGTTCACAACAAACTGCGAGAACGAACTCGGAAGCGATTGCAAGACCAAGTCTTGGCTCAGCTCCCCATCCATGGCAAAACCAAGTTGTCCAAGACGTTCAATCAAATTGATCATCTTAAGTACATGGTCATTCACAGATGATCGCTCAGACATCCTACAACCGAACAGCTCCTTCGATATCTCATATCGAGCTGTCCTCCCCACCACATCATACAACTCTTGTAGATGCATTAGGATAGTGTGAGCATCCATATGCTCATATTGCTTCTGTAGCTCAATGTTCATGGAAGCTAGCATGATGCATTGGGCAACATTTGCATCATCTATCCACTTACGATACACAACATGTTCATCATTATGTGCATCGCTAGCAGGTTCAGTAGGCTTAGGTGAGTCAAGCACATATTCCAGCTTCTCAACCCTGAGAACAATTCTCAAGTTTCGAAGCCAGTCAGTATAATTAGGACCAGTCAACTTGTGAGCATCTAGTATGCTCCTGAGTGATAATGCAGAAGACATAATATAGTAAATCTGTAAATGATAAACACATAACAACACTTAGCAAATATTCAATTTCATTTCAAAACACTATATGAATCGGGTCTTTTTTCATAAGTGGCTCCCACTAGTTTATCTAATTTATTCAACCCCCTACGTGAAAAATTAAGCATTCATAATGCTAGTGGGAATAGGGATCCTACATTCCATCACACAACCTCGGCTGTGGCACGAACCGCCATGTAATGTTCAATAGGCAGACAACTCTTGTCAATTACATCTTATGTTATTCCCTAATCAAACTTTAGCCTCTTGAATACTTGAGTCACGGTTGTGGCACGACAAACTCAATATTCTAAGTCAAGTCTAACCCAACATTCCGTACAATTGAATCAGTCTCCAACGGCCCACGGCTGTGGCACGTACTGACCTTTAGATTCTAATTCAATGTACACATCTCTATGTAATAGACAAGTATTTCTTATTTCAAAATCAAAGCCCTCGGCTGTAGCACGAACCGATAATGATTTAAAAATAAGAACTACTTTCTATCATGTTGGAAGGCTATGACCGACACAAGCCCGTTGTATCATTGGCCAATTACTACTTGATATTATATAATTTTAGAGGGATTATATTACGTTACAATCATAATCATATTATAAAGAGATTCTTCCTTTTAAATTAAATATTTCAAATCAATAATCAATAATCAGATGATTCCCAGATCGGGTGGAGCATTGTCAAGAGGCGTCACTTAATAACCCTTTCTTACAGATAGAAATCTGTTGTTGACAGAATCATCCTTTCTCTCATATTGAAAAATTTATATTCAATTATGTGTTTCATAAACACAAGAATCTCATGATTGTATTCATAATATTATTATTAAGGTTATGAAACAATTTCACTATACTAGATTGTCTATTAAACGCCATATGTTAATTTAAGTTCACCTAAATCTATCATCGCATGATAAACTAAGCATATATCACATATATAAACATGAATAAACGACAAGGTAGGCATGTTATATCATCTAGCATATTGGTCTAAGCATTATATATCTCTATGTATCACATGAAGCATTTAAAAGCAATTCAAACGATCAAAAACAGCTTTAAAACACTTCTGTTAGCTATAAACAGTTCGAAATAATTTCATAAAATATCAGCGGATTTTAATCGCAGCGAAAGCATGGCAAAACACTTTTACACATATAAAATCCAAATAAAAGCATATAAATCATGATTAAAACATATGAATCGGTTACTAACCTTTAATAGCGATCCAAAAGCAACTGATCGGAGATCCTTAGCAGCTGCTCCTGAAACGTGAAGCACTCCATCGGTATCCACCAAGAAAACGATGCTGAGGAGGAGGAGGAGGTGGAGAGAATTACGTTTTTCTAAAAATTTTGGGTTAGAATAAAAATAGGGTTTATAATAGTATATTTATAGGCAAAATTTTCAGCTGAAATTTTCCCATAAAATATTATTATTATTAACCCTTTATTATTCACATTAATAATTAAAACACTTTTTAATTATTAATCCTTTTTCTAAACACTTTAGAAATAATTCTCTCTCTTGATTTAATTTCCAAAAATTAAATTCTTAATTAATAATATAAAGAACATTTCTTAATTAATTTATAATCAATTAAATCTCATTTAATCAATTATTAAATTTGCCAATTAAGTATTTATTTCATAAATAAATAATTATTAGCCATTATTAATTAATTCCTCCACCATTAAATCATTCTCTTTTATGGTGTGATCCTGTAGGTTCAATATTAAGCCGGTAGTAGAAATAAATAATAATAAAACTATTTTATCATTATTTATATAAATTCTCTAATTTATTAAATATGATTAATTAATTAATCATATTTATTCTACATTGTGAGGGATACTTCTCAGCATATCGCGACTATCCGGATAATACGAATACACTGCTTAGAATACCAAGAACCTATTCAGTGAATAGTTACCGTACAATTAACTTCTTCTACCCTCCAATGTCCTGATTAAATACAAGGCATAGATCTTGTGTCAAGCCTATCTAATTTAATCATTTGCTTTTCCATTCACTATGCTCAGTTCTATGTAAATTAGAAACTCCTTTCTAATTTCATTCACTCTGGCCAGAGATTCCTGAACTAGCATAAGTGGATCAGCCTTGAACATTCTCTTCTTTCACTGGAAGGGGTAGATCCTTTATTGATCATACACTATCTTCGTGTACAAATTCCTATACCCAGTAGAGCCCTAATAATTGTCCCTGGAGACAAAGAACTAAACCAAAGCATAGTTCAGTGTACACAAGATGACTATGATGACCTCAAGTCTAAGGATACTTGGACAACTATCACTATGTGAACAACTGCTGACACGTGAGTGAACTCTATCAGTTGTTCAGCTAGTGCGAGTCATGTTCATTGAACTTATTCTATAATAAGCACCTACATACTAGCTATAGTGTCACCACACAAATATCTATGAGAACAGATATCCTTCATAATGAAGCAAACATAGTATGTACCGATCTTTGCGGATTATTAATTACCAGTTAGTAATCCTATGACCAGGAACTGTTTAAGTTTAGAGTTATCATCTTTTAGGTCTCACTATTATGATCTCATCATAATCCATAAAAAGCTTTACTCTAAACTATGATATATCTTATTTAAACACTTAAATAGATAGAGCCCGTAATAAAAACAAAATAAGTCTTTTATTGATATCAAAGAAATCAAAACAGATTACATAAAAGTTATTCCTAAATCCTCATACATGATTGGACTTATGACATATTCCTTTCAATCCGTTGGGACTATTAAGATCATCTGTTGGGACTATTATAGAACATCCGTCGAGAGCTGCAGAACACTAAGTTAAATCTACTACGGTATTTTGTTCAACTTATCATCAAGTTCCCAACATATTCCTAACAAAAACTTTGGAAAATGGCAAAATAAATCTTGGAAATGTCATCATTCAAAATGTAGCTCTTGTTGCAAGACTCAAGCTTAATCTTACTAGTGTGAGTCAAATCTATGACAGAGGTTCCATGTGACTTTTTATGAAGAACATTATGAACTTGTCAGTAAATCAGATAACAACGTTGCAATGACTGGTTATAGACATGGTAATTATATGAAGCCACTACTAGAAATACTACATATGATATCGGTGTTTAGACATCGGCACGTAATGGACCCGATGTTAAAAGATTTTTTAACATCGGTTTTTAATTAAGCGATGTTGAATAAAAATGTTGACGTGGGTTTCTTATACTAGCTGTTGTCTATGTTTGAAAATAAAAACTACCAAATGTATGTTTTTAACTTTGACATCGGTCATTTTTACAAACCGTTGTCTATGACCTATTTTAGAAAATTTAAATTAACTTGTCATTTCCCCCGTTTCAATACCAAAATTTCCCCCCTTTTTCAAGAAAAAATTATTTCCCCTCTTTACACATATTTTTTCCCTCTGTCTGAGACAATATCCCCTCTTTGCTCACAAACCCCTATTTTCTCTCTCTCTCTCTCAAGATGGAAACTCTCTCTCTCTCTCTCTGTCTCAAACCTCAACTTCATCTCAAACCCTCCGACTCTCTCCCTCATCTCAATGATCTTTCTCTCCTTTCTCGCCATTCCTTTTTATAACCCCTAATTTAGAACTAGTACAAAAACCCTCATCTCTCATCTTTTTCTCCTTTCCCACCACTCCCACTTACAAACCCTAATTTATAACTACAAAAATGACACTGAAATTTGACCTAATTAAGCATCTAATACAACTTCAAATTGGTAAGCTTAGTCCTTGATAGCAGCTTTAGAGCTTGAAAGGAGCCCTGTGTTTCGTCCGATTAAGTTCCAATTTAAAATTCTTTTAGTAAATTTTAATTTTATAGATGTCTATATATATAGTTAGTTAATTTAGATTTTTACCCCCCCCCTCTCTTACCTTCTTTCTCCCTCGTTCTCTTCTTTTATGTTTCACTTTGTCTCTCGATTGTTGCAGGGAACTCTTTTCCATATAGTTTCGAGAAGCTGTCATATGACTCTGACAAGTTAGAAAGAATAAGTCTATGCGGGCCAGGTGTTTTAACTTTTTATGTGTAAATCTGAAAAATCTGTATGTTTATAAGAGATATAGATGCATGATTTATTCACTTGATATTAATAGTGTTGCTGATAAGAGGAAAGAGGCGGCCGAAAGTACTCTTAATGTTTATAAGGCTGCTTAGTAAATATGTTTTATGTTGTGTATTTGACTTTTTATGTATATGTTTAAATCATTAGTTTTTAGGATCTCTAGTTATTTATAATGTTGTTAATATTGTTTTTAATTGTTATAATAGAAGATATTTTGTATATTTATATACTATTTTTTCTTCCTCATTATATAATTTATTGTTTGTCTAATTTAATATACTTTCCAAAGTAAATATTTATGTCATGAATCTCTAGTTTACAAATATCACATACTTGACAAGGGGAATTTTATTTTGTCTCCTTAAAGGATCACCGTTTATAGTCTGTGTTTAATTTTTCTATGCTCCTAATCTTGCCCTGTACAAGTGCTTGTCATACTTATTTTTTTGAAGGTTAGACTGGAGAAGATTGTTAAGAAAGGTTGGTTGAAATACTAGGAGCTTAAACAAGTTCTTTTATTATTACTTGTCGGTTAAACGAATATAATCTGCTAGTAATCTTAATCCTGCCATGGTGAGGCAAGCAAAACATACTATTAGAATTTGCTGGCAATCTTAATCTAGTCGGCATTGATATGCAGTTCTTTATGTATTATACAACAATTCTCTGCTGGTGCCTGTTCTAATTTAATAGGAACTTTGTATACTATTAGAATATTACTGGGAGAGAATGAGTTTAAAGGTCCCGATACTTTTCTACATGTATTCCTTTCTTGTTTCCTTTTTGTTGTCTTTCTCTTTATCTACTGATCACATGAACTAGTGATGAACTGATATCTTCTTCTTTTTTATTGGTAATAATTTTATAGAAAGTCAAAGTTCTGTAGAATACAACATTGGTTAACAATATTCACATTTATGATTTATCTGCTAAAGAATAGTAACTATATGGAAAAAAGATTCCCAGAAAGCCAATATACCATGTAAAGTAATGCATTCCATCTGATTCGATTAATTATTTAATTTTTGTCATTTTGTCTTCCAGGATTGACTTTACAAGCTAATTTATATTATAAAGTTCTCATCAAGTGGACCTGCAAAAAGGTGAAAGATGCATATACTACTCGAAATGCATTTGATTTCAAACATGGTATACCTCGATCAAATTTCGAATAATAGTAAATAAAGACTTCAGTATAGCGGTAGATGTCAATATATGAGACTTGGACACATTGAGAACCATCTTTTGTTTGTTATTAATCTGAACAATCTAACAACACGATGTACTTTGAAAAATTATAACCATATGAATTAGTTGGTCAGTAGTGCTTCCTGAGTTACATATGTATATCACAAAACCATATATCTGATGTCTAATAATGGAAAGAAATTCAGTTTGCAGTTTTGAACGCTCCATGATTAATGCTCCTGGACCCTGTGTTCTCTTTGCTACACCTGGAATGATTAGTGGTGGTTTTTCACTTGAGGTTTTTGAGCACTGGGCTCCATATGAAGATAACCTT
This sequence comes from Apium graveolens, assembly GCF_009905375.1. NCBI lineage: Eukaryota > Viridiplantae > Streptophyta > Magnoliopsida > Apiales > Apiaceae > Apium > Apium graveolens. Next base: position 78,165 of record NW_027417575.1, on the reverse strand, counting down.
ATTGTGTTGTCAGGGTAAATTAGTACTTAAAATCTTGTAGATATCATACTGATTATATTTCTATAATAAGCATACATCTTCCTTCGATATACATATGTATGTTTGTGTTAATTTATATAAATATATGTGGGTGCACCCGTAAGTTTGTGTATATTGTGTATGAAGCGAACTTCTTGTGTACATGTTACCTACTTATTCTCAATGATCAGAAGAAGCACAGGATCTGGTTGTTCGGGTGTCATCAGTATTTGATGTGTCCTCAGGATTTGACACATCATCAGCATTTGGATGTTATCAGTATCTGGAGACAGTCAGCTTAGAAGATTTGTTCCGTTCCTTGTATTGTGAAATAGATATCTTTTACATTTGAGTTATAGGATTTTATCTATTCAGTTGAAGATATGTATCAGTTTCGGTTAGCTTTTGATAATGCATATCCAAGATTGTTTAGTTGTAGTTGTGTATTATATAAACACAGTTTAGATCATCACATAATGAATTAACTTGAGCGTCATACGACGTAACAGCTCTCAAGAACATCAGTATTTCTTGAGAGAGTTTTGTAACAGTTTTTATCAGAAATATAAAAAGTTGTTATATTTAATTACTTGTTCGAAATATTTATACAATTGTATCCAACCCCTCTTAAATAATTGTATCATTACTGGGCAACAATTGGTATCAGAGCAGACTGATAATTCACTATCAGAATCGATCTAAACATGTCTCTGAACAAGTATGAAATATCAAAATTCCATTCTGAAGAAGGCTGAATATCCTACATGAAAAGTGAAGATGCTCATGCACTTGGATGCTACAGATCTAGACTATCTAGATGTAATCAATGATGGACCTTATAAGCCAACAAAATAGGTACTTGCAACTCCTACTATTGATGAACATCTCCAACTAAAGGAGAAAAGTGAATGAACACCAGAAGAGAAAGTCGCTGTACTGATAGATGCAAAGGTAAGAAATATTTTGCATAACAGTCTTGATTCTGTGATGTCAAACAGGGTTATAGCCTACAAGTATGCCAAAGAAATCTAGGATGCCCTTGAGACTCAATACAAAGGAACCACTGCCATCAAGAAGAACAAAATGGCTGTCTTAGTTCAAGAATATGAACATTTCGAGGCAAAGACTGATGAGAGTCTCACGGGCATCTATGATAGGTTTCTTACTCTGCTCAGTGACCTATCTTTGGTGGAAAAAGTGTATGATCTTGAAGATTCAAACACAAAGTTTCTGAGAGCTTTGAGTGAGGAATGGGAGACACATACCTCAATCATACGACATTAGTATGATCTGGAAAAAGTCACTCTGGATGAAATCTATGGCATGTTAAAGACTCTTGACTTGGAAGTTCAACAAAGGAAACAGAGGAAAAGCATCCAGGAAAAATCAGCTGCCTTAAAGGTAAATGTTAAAGCTTCAAAGGACAAGATTATGGAAGCTACAAGGAAGAAGAACTATCTGCCAGAATCAGATACTGATGATTCATCATCAAATCCTGATGATGATACTGATTCTGAAATTGATGGGAACATGACAGATTCCGATGTCATGCAAATGGCGGCTATGCTGGTCAAGTGATTCAAGAGAATGCAATTCAGGAAGTCTCAGAAGAATAGAAGCTTCAGGAAGAAGTTTACTGGAGGGGAAAGGAAGCCTTCTGGAAGAAGATAAGGAAAAGATGTGAAAGTTGGAAAAGTAGAAAGGTCAAAGATCAAGTGCTACAACTATGATGAACATGGCCACTTTGCTACTGATTGCAGGAAGTCAAGAAATGACAAAGGGAAGAACAAAGCCTTGATCACATCAAGCAAGGATTGGATGGACTCTACTGACTCTGAGGCTTAAGGAACAAACAATGCACTGATGGCTAATTTTGATAGTCCTGCTTCTCCTGATTCTAAGGTATCAACATCCTTCTTTTCTCTTGATAATGAGGATATATCTGAATTGAAATCTATTCTTAAATCTCTGCATGGCAATATTAAGAATAAGACTATAGAAAATGATAGACTTATTACTGAGATTGAGATCTTAAAATCTAGGAATTTACAGTTAGAGTCTGACTTAATAAATCAGATTAATTTAAAGAAAGAATGTGAGAGAGCTAAACATACAGTAAAGATCCTTGAGGCTAGATAAAGTATGTTAGAAAAAGATTTAGAAAATGAGAGAAAAACCCTTAAAGCCTGGACTGATTCAGATAAAAAGGTTATTGAGATGATCTCAAAGAAAAACTGGAAAGAATGCCCTGGCTATAAAGATGGAATTAAAGATGTTGACACTGAAAATAAAATTACCTTTAAGACTCCTGTTAAATTTATCTCTTCAGAAAAAAATGAACCCAAATCAACCTTTAAAAAGGGTTCAACATCTACATATCAGGAAAAGAAAGTAAATGATAAAAATCAAAGTGAGGAAAACAAAGAAACTATTAAGACTGTCAAGAAAGAAAAGAACAGAGGAATTTTGTCTAAAGGGCAACTGAAAAAGAAATTATCTGAAGTTACTGATAAACCTCAGATAAAGAGTCCAAAAAGAAACAAGAATTGTAAGCAAAGTGTGTCCAAAGATTCCAACTATAAGATTGCTCCAAATGCTCCTAGAAAAACTTGTTTTAACTGTGGAAATAATAATCATATTACTATTGATTGAAGGAGGAGTAAGAAAAAGAAATATGTTATTTCTGAGTCTGATGTTAGGGGTAGATTAGCATTTTACAAACCACAAAATCCTTGTTTTCATTGTGGTAGTAGTTGGCATTCAATTTACACTTGTAGTTCTTATCATAAGTTGTATCACAATTTTTATGAACCCTTGCCTAAATTGAATAAAACTGCTTATGTATTCAATTCTGCAAGTTCTATTAAAACTGCTTCTGATAAGACAAATTCTATTAGAGAAAAACCTAGTCAGAATTGATTCTGAATCACAAAAACTTAAGTTGTTCAAAACAAGGGCCCAACAAGTGTGGGTCCTTAAAAATCCTTCCAATTAATCATCTCTCTGATTGCAGGTTAATAGGAAAAACATTCTTGTCTTGGACAGTGGATGTTCTGGACACATGACTGGAAATAAAACCCTGTTGTCAGAATTTGAGAGGAAGGCTGGCCTGGATATATCTTATGGGGATGAAAATATTAGACACACTCTGGGATATGGCAACTTGATAATTGGAATGGTGGTAATAGAAAATGTGGCTTTGGTGGAAGGATTGAAATATAATCTACTAAGCATAAGTCAGATGACTAACAAAGGCTACCATGTGGTATTCTATGACTCCTACTGTGAAGTTGTTCTCATCAAAGTAAAGAAAGTTGTCTTGAAAGGATATAGACATGGTAACATATATGAAGCAAGGCTACATGAAAGTCTTGAGAATGAAGCTACTTGCCTTATCTCTAAGGGATCAGTAGATGAAAGCTGGAATTGGCACAAAAAGCTCTCACATCTCAACTTCAATTCTATAAATGAACTTGCGAAGAAGGAGCTAGTGAGAGGACTACCAAATATGCTATATTTATCCGATGGTTTTTATGACGCCTACCAAAAGTCCAAACAAAGAAGAGTATCCTTCAAAAGCAAAACAAAATTCTGCATCACTGAACTATATCACATGCTACACTTGGATCTCTTTGGACCAGTGAACATAATGTCAATCAACAAGTAAAGGTACACACTTGTAATTGTTGATGATTTCACTAGATATGCCTGGGTTTATTTTCTACACAGGAAGGATGAAACTCCAGAAATTCTTTTGGATCATGTAAAGTAAATTGAAAATAGAACAAATTTCAAAGTGAAAATTCTAAGAAGTGATAATGGAACTGAGTTCAAGAATTCAATGATGGAGGAAGTTTGCAAGTACAGAGGTATACAACAGCAGTTCTCAGCTCCAGGTACATCTCAACAAAAAGGTGTTGTTGAGAGGAAAAATAGAACCTTGATTGAAGCTAGCAGGACTCTGCCAGAAGAAGCCAAGTTACCCACTTACTTCTGGGTTGAAGCAGTAAACACAGCCTGTTACACTTAGAACATCACTCTGATAAACATACATAGTGTAACTCCTTATCAGATGCTGAAAGAAAAGAAGCCAAGTCTGAAACATCTCCATATATTTGGATGTAAGTGCTTTGTTCTAAGAACTCATACTGATCAGCTAGGAAAATTTGAATCAAAAGTTGATGAAGGAATCTTTGTTGGATATACACCATCAAGAGCATATAAAGTTTTCAATTTGAGAAAAAATAATATAGTTATATCCATAAATGTGTCTTTTGATGATGGAAAGATTCCTGGATTTGAAGAAGACTCTCATGAAAGATTGATTTTTAAGAATGAAAATGCACTGCTGGACTCTGCATCAGACTCCAATAAATCATCAATCACTGATGATCTAACTCATGATACTCCTTCAGATCCTGAAGATGGTCAATATACTGATGAACCTACACATGTTGAGGGGGAGCAACAGCAAGGTTCAACTGATGGTACCAACACAGAAGAATCAACTCAAGGTTCTTTCCCATATGATCAAACAGAATCCAATGCTGACACAATACCAGGAAAGCATGAGTCAAGTGTTAATACTTCATCAAGAGATAACAACACTGACTCGGGGGGGGGGGAGCCTCAAATGCATTTGATGAGGCACATGATTCAGGGGGAGCATCTAGCTCCAGAAGAATATTTCCTCATGCCAGAAAATGGACCAAAGATCACGCTCCTGATCTGATCATTAGAAATCATGATGAAGGTGTACCAAAGAGTGCAACTCAAAATGAATGTCTTTATCATAATCTACTTTCAAAAGAAGAATCAAAGAAAGTAGAAGATGCACTAAAGGATGCAGACTGGGTCATAGCTATGCAAGAAGAGTTGAATGAGTTTGAAAGAAATGAAGTATGGAAGCTGGTGCCTAGACCTAAAAACAGGTCAATTGTAGGCACAAAGTGGGTCTTTAGAAATAAAATTAATTCTGATGGAACCATTGTCAGAAACAAGGCTCGGTTAGTGGCTAAGGGTTATTCTCAACAAGAAGACATTGACTATGATGATACATTTGCTCAAGTTGCTAGGCTGGAAGCAATCAGAATATTCATGGCATATGCTGCACACAAAAAATTGAAAGTCTTTCAGATGGATGTCAAGAGTGCATTTGTCAATGGAGAACTTGAACAAGAAGTCTATGTTGAACAGCCACCGGGATTTGTGGATCCTAAACATCCTGACTATGTTTATAAACTTGATAAAGCACTCTATGGACTGAAGCAAGCACCTAGAGCATGGTATGAGACCCTTGCTCAGTTTCTACTTGAAAGTGGATTCAAAAGAGGTACAATAGATAAAACCTTATTTTATTTGAATAAAAGTAAAGATTTGCTTTTAGTTCAAATTTATATAGAAGATATCATTTTTGGATCAACTAATCAAACACTATATGATAAGTTTTCAAAGTTGATGCAATCAAGATATCAAATGAGTATGATGGGAGAGATGAGCTACTTCTTAGGCTTGCAAATTAAAAAGACTGATAATGGCATCTACATTAATCAATCCAAGTACACAAAGAATCTGCTGAAGAGGTTTAATATGCAAGAAAGTGCAACTGCAAGTACTCATATGGCAACTGCTACAAAACTTGATCCTCATGAAGGTATAGCAGTTGATGTCACAAGCTGCAGAGGTATGATTGGTTCTCTTTTATACCTAACTGTTAGTAGGCCAGACATTATGTGTGCCACTTGTTTGTGTACAAGATTCCAGGCAAATCCTAGGGAGCCACATCTTATTGCAGTTAAGAGAATCTTTCGATATCTCAAGGGCACTACATCACTTGGTCTATGGTATGCAAGAGAAGCTGACTTTGAACTGTGTGGATATTCAAATGCTGACTTTGCTGGATATAAAATAGATAGGAAGAGCACCTCTGGAAGTTGTCAGTTTTTGGGAGGAAGACTAGGCTCCTGGTTCAGTAAGAAGCAGAAATCCATTTCTACTTCAACTGCTAAAGCTGAATATATTGTAGCTGGAAGCTGCTGTGCTCAGCTATTATGGATGAGAAACCAGGTCATGGACTATGGATTATCATTTTCTAAAATTCCTATTTTCTGTGATAATCAAAGTGCTATTGCTATGACATAGAATCTAATGCAACACTCTCTCACCAAACATATCAGTATCAGGTATCACTTTATAAGAGAGCATGTCATGGAAGGAACCATCGAGCTCCATTTTGTTCCTACTGATCGGCAACTAGCTGACATCTTCACAAAGCCATTAGCTGAAGCAACGTTTACAAAGCTTGTCAATGAGCTTGGAATGGTTAGTTAGGACAAATAATTTCATGTTAATTTTTATTTGGTCAAATTCTGATGAATAATGATCAAGTACTGATATAATGCCCCCAAATCTGGGGTCAGGAATCTGGGTCGTCATGCAATCCTTCAATCATGTGTAACTTGCATTAACTCAATAATCCAATAATTCCAAATCACAGACCCCCAATCTTAAACACTCACAAGTTATAGACTTAGAAATGACATACAACAAGTATCATGTGTTATTAAAACTCAAATGTACTTTACAGGATCTCAAACAATTATTCATAACCTCTACATGAAGTTACAATAATTACGACTGATATCTTATACCTATCTAATTATCTGGCCCACCTGAGACAAAGTTGCCAGGGATTCTCCCCATGACTACAAGCGACTAAGTCCCACACCGGCATACTGGTTATCTGTTGTGTTGTGTCATTTAAAAGAAAACAAGAATGAGCTATAATGCCCAGCATAATAATGTACCGTATGAAATGACTGTATGATAAACTCAAGTAAAATGTCATATATGATAAATATGTTTTATTCAAAAATAGTTTTTCTTGGTGATACACACCTTCTTTTGAAAACAATTCTTTAGTGGATTTATTATCCTGCGAATACCTTAATGGTAAACCCAGCACTAAGCTTGGGTTACGGTATTGCATCACAATTCCAGTTGGAAGAATATGACGTTAATTGGAGCCGCCGTATATGATGATCAGTCGTACTACGGGAAAATAGTAACCTTTTCTACTAGTAGAAGGAAGACACATTCATATCCCGGTTATCACCCTTGCCGCATTTGGGCTACGTGTCCCATTTTTGGGTATACACATACTTCACAAGATCCTGAGTACACAGAGTACCTTCGCCTGCGATACCTTTGGTAGTCCACCTAGCACACATAGTACTAGAGTCTACCCCTCCCTTTTCCTTTAACAAAATTCTATCATATCTTGAGAACTCGAACCACATCGAAGTTCCCCCAAGCGTTTGTTTGTTGATAGAAACAACTTGTTTTATTAGCGTATATATGTATATGTATACGTACTTCTGAATTTTTTGGAGGAAGTACTAAGGATGTGAGTTGACCGTTGTCAACAGATAATTAAATAAGGGGCAGTTTCTTTTAAAACTATGCTCAAATATTTAATAAGTCGAGATAAATTCAATAACGATTTGAAAGTATTCGTATGGTTTCCTGAAATCCAGGAGTATGTTACGACCGGCATTTTGTGTAATGTTATTTGTGAACTTTGTATAATATTAGAGCCGATTATAAATATACTTATTGACTGTACGTTTGTGTGAATGGAATTTGCTGCATTATAAGTTGCTTTATGTAGAATATAAAATTTTCAAAGCAAGAGTTTCATTATTTGCCTTTATTTTTAATTTATAAGGAATATTTTATACCTTGGAAAATTTTCTTTTAAAAATTATTTCATTCACAAATTTTAAAAGTGATCTCATAAATTTTTTAAAAATCTAAGTTATTTTATGGTACAACTTTTATAATTTTCAAAATATTAATTTTATTTATAAAAATTATTCTTCGTAACTAATTGTTTATTTAATTTGCATTTTACCCTTTTGCCCATGCATGTAAATCACTTCTAATTCAACTCAAGGGCACTAGAGTCAATAACCACCCCACTAACCACTTCTACCAAGGCCACTTTACCAAAACACCCTTGCATGCATTTTTTTACTTTCAATAAGAGAAGGGAGATAGTGGTAAAAGTACACTCCACTCACCAATTTGCATAAGTATAATGATTTAACCTTAATCAAACTCACACTCAACCACATTCACTTCCCTCCAACTCATCTCTCTCTCTTTTTTCTCTCTTCCCCCTCCCTCTCTTTGCTCTCAGTCGAAGCCCCCTCCCCACTCCCTTCCATCATTTTTCCATCCCATTTCTCATCTTCCCTAGTGTAATTATCCTACCTACATTTATTTTATATACTTCCCAAGAGTTTTGTGAATGGGAGATGAAGTTTCATGGTTGCATGTGTAGCTTTTGTATGATCTCCAAAGAGAAACTCTTGATTCTTGTGAATTTAAGAGCTCTCTATGAGATACATTTCATATATATTTTAAACAAGTGTTTTATGGAGAAACCATGCCTTAAAAACCTTTGCATGCTACTGAAATTTCACTATATAATCATGTTTAGCCATGCATGCTAGTTTTAAGATGTTAATATGATGATCAACCATGTTGTGTATGCTACTCTTCTCGAAATCATGTTTTCATGTTTAAAAGTCTATAAATTCGAATTATTTGTGCTTAAAATAGATTGTTTCCATGATATATTTCTTAATAATAGTTAAGAGAAGATACATTTCATGATTATTAAGGTGGAGTAATAGGTTCAAGTCGAATTTACAAGAATTTAAACTCCATGTTTAGTCGAAACCTTGTTAAGTGTTTTCCATGAGTTGCATGTTGTATTTTTATTTGCATGTCTGTATTCTAGGGCCTGGATGATCTCCACTCCTGTTGAGGCACTATTTTAGGATGTTGATGCACTAGGTTTGCTTTGGTAAATGTTGGATGCTTGGTTAATAAGTGGGAGTTAAGGTGGAAAGAGTTTAGTTAGTGTTTGTATTTTACAGAATTTTGCACTAGTTTGTGGGAAAGTTTTGATTGGGCATTTGTTGTGAACTTTGAGGCCCAAGACAGCAAAAGTTAGCACTAGGAGTATACAATAGTTTTAGGTGTTTGTTGGAGGTTTGTAAGACGTTTGGTTAGGTGCACGAGTGGAATCACAAAATCTGTCCAGCAGGGGACAGTTTTGTTGCAACTTAGAAATGGGAAGTTTTGACCATGTCATAGGTAGGCCCTCATTAGGCCCTGTTGGGCCTTAGTTAGAGGGAGTGTCAGAGGAGTTTTTTTCCAGCCATAGTTCATAGGATTTGAGTTAGAATAATGTGTCACAAGTTAGTTCAAGACAGGACCTTTTCTTCCCAGAAAAACAGGGGAACCATGGACTTTAAGCTTAGGCCTAGGAGGACCAAGTTAGACCATTGAGCCGCATCAAGTTTGGGAGTTGCCTTATGATCAGAAGAGTCTAGTGTAGAAGTTTTGGAGGTAAACTTGTAGTGTAAGAGTGTCAAATGCACCCAAGAAACCTTAGTTGTCATTCTGAAATTTACCATAGTAAGCACTTTCACTTACCACATAGTTTTAGAGCACTTATGAGTGAGGCCTAGGTTGACCACTATAGTTGCAAGATAGCATAAAGCTGGTAGAGTGAAAGCGCCAAGTGAGGGTCAATAGGATTTGGATGGTTTAGTAAAGGCACATCGAGTTAGGAGGCCAAAATTTGGAGATGTTGTCTAGTTTAGCGATCAAGTGACATAACTTGTGGAGCTGGATCATCCAAGCCTATTGTTGCAATATGGTGTGTGTGATATTATTTGGTACTTAAATATGGTATGCGAGCATATGTGTCTATATGTACTATTATGTTTATAAGGTGATTATAAATTGCGTGCATATAGGCCTAAGTGCCATTTGTGTTTAATTTCGGGTTGCAAATAGGCTGAGTTGGTGAGAATATATTATAATGAGGTTATTATTAATTTTGTAGGATCTCGAGAAGAGGGTAAACTTGCCATAAAGGTCAAGTAAAGCTTCCAGTTGCTTCTACCTGCCAGTCTAGTCCATCCTTTCTCAAGGCAAGTGATTCAACCTGCTTTTTAGCTTACACTGCGAATGTGTGATAACTAGTTCCTATATATATGATGCGAGTATCCTGATTTATCTTGTTATACCTGAACCAAGTGATTCTCAAATCTATCTTCGTATTATATAAAAATGTCATGAACCCTCAAGTATTTATTGCAAGTAGATCAAAAGTCATACCATGCTAGTATACCAAAGTAATTGTGATGCCATGATAAAATAGAGATTTGTTATAATACTTTATTGATCCTTTTGATTAACATGCTATTGATTCCTGAGAAATCTTGATATTGCACCCTGATGCTTTGATTCAGCTCTTGTAATAACCTCGATAGAAACTTTATCTTGATACCTAAAAGCCAGTTATTCCTTAAAGCCGTTATAATTGTTTGATAACCCTATTCTTACCCTAACACATGATACCCTGTTATACTTTGAATTAATGCTCACCTTCTTTGTATTTTAATACCTATACCTTATCTGGAACCATTACCTTAAGCCTAATAAGGCTTCGTTCTTTCATATTATCCGATAGCCTTGCTAAATCTCCTTGTAAAGTCCTTGTAAATAGAAACCTTTCAATTACCCTGATAGAGTAAAGTCTAGTGGATCATGGCCCTGAAATTTAGTGAACATATTTCCAGTATTTCAAAGTTAATCTATAATCCCTTGATAAAGGTGTTTACTATTTAAGAAATTTATTATCAATCAGCATCAGTTTTTGAAATGATTAAAAATTTGGATTTTCAGTCCCAAAGGGGGATAAATGTTTTCTTTAAGTAGTGGATCTGGACTGAGACGCAAGTCCTTTCCACACTTAAATTGTAGGCTTAAAAGTTACCTAGGGATCCCATTAATGTTTTAGAACCCAGCGAGGTTCAGGATTACTTCGCGGCTGATCATCGGCTGTAATCTGTAGCGTCATAAAATGGTTTTCGATTAAGAATTGATTTTGAAAATGTTTTGATACAAACAAATGATACCATCACCCAAAATTTCATCTCTTATTATTATTAGTTCTATCTTCACAATGTTATATCTTGATTTATGATTTGTATCGTATTGTTTAGCACTTGTTGAGCATTTGGCTCACTACTTGCTTTCAACCTGATATTACAGCTAGTAGCTATGGTTAGATTCAAGCAGACAACACGTAAGACTTGTGATGCCGATACGTATGTTCGAGATCAAGTAGAATAAGAGATAGTTTTTTAGGACTCGATATTAAAACTAGTTTTAAAAGTTAATAGTGTTGGGCTGTTCCAAACCCTAAACTGTAAGATCCTGGATCCGGTTGTATTTACTTTCTTTTAAATATTGTAATAGTTTTATATTTTGTATTGTTAAGTTGGGGGTGTGACAGGTTTTGGTATTAGAGCTACGGTTTAGAGTCCCTGGACAGCCCAAATAGGTTATAGGATATATGTATAAGTTATAGATATTATGCGAGAGAGTAGGCTAAGTAAATTTATTATTAATGCTCCTCTTATATATCTATGTATGGTTTGTCAGCAAAGGGCGCACTCCTCGTCATCCTCTGGGTCGGATGACACTATTGCTTTCTCTGTGTATGTAGAGTTGAGGCGCGAGTTTGACATGCTTCAGGGCAAGTACGACCGACTGATAGACCGATTGAAGAACGTGTATCCGAACAGCCGAAACTATGAAGGGAAGCCTAATGAGCAGATGACTGCGAGACTTGAGACTTTGGTTCCGTACGTCAACACTAAGCTTGTGAAGATGCCATCGCACTGAGACCGTACCAGCCAGTATATCATCCAGATGGTGGCGGATGAGCTCCAGAGTATTGTGAAGACGCTTCGAGAGGAGAAGACTACCAAACCCCGTTCCGATGGAGTGGAGCCTTAGTTCTTTCCATTATCTACCTTTCATGATATTGTATTATCGGACTATGTAGAACTCCATGTTGTTCCTTTAAATAAGCATGTTATTCCTAAATTCAGACCTTATTCTAATCTTGATGTATTGTGACCTTAAATTTCAATGCACCATCGTTCCGTTTGCTTTCAATTGTTTATTTTACACCTTTATATGCATCACCCTAATTGTTTAATTTGAAACTTGACCTCATATGTGAATAAGAATGACATGCGACACCCTCGAATTATTTTATTATTCATACCTGTTTTGACGTAACTCTTATTTCAGGATCATGCCACCCAAAAAGAAGAACCTAATAACCACATCTACTACAGATACAAATATTCTTCGATTACTAGAAACCTTACAACATCAAACAAATGCTATAGCTCAACAACAACTAACTCTTCAACAACAATTTGAAAACCAAGATAACCGTGAACCACACCAACCACCTGATCCACCAGTACCACCTCGACAACTTATTACTTTCAAGGCTTTTTAAAATGTGAATCCACCTGCATTTCATGATACCACTAATCCAATAATAGCAAACACATGGATTAAGGAAATGGAAAGAGCTTTTGAATTGGTACAGTTAGGGGATGATCAGAAGACACCATATACAACTTACTTCCTGAAGGGCGAAGCCATCTATTGGTGGGATTCAGTAAAAGCTATGGAAGCAAATCAGTAAGTTTCTTGGGAAAGATTTAAGAAGTTATTTCTGGAAAAGTATTACCCTAAGTACATGCAGAATCAGATGGAGCTTAAATTTCTTGAATTGAAGCAAGGGAGTATGTCTGTACTGGAGTATGAGAAGAAGTTCACAGAATTGTCAAAGTTTGTGATAAAGTATACCAGCAGTGAGGAGGAAAAAGCAAAGAGATTCCAACAAGGATTAGAGTCTTAGATCTGAGATAGAGTGGCTATGTTTGAGCTTGATACTTTTACAGGCGTAGTAGAGAAGGCTGCTCTGATTGAGAGTAATGGGAAGCAATCAAGGAAGGAAAGGGATAACAAGAAGAGAAAGGCTCCATCTTATGGAGAAAAATCTGAAGCCGGAAATTCACAAGATAGGAATATGAAGAAGATTGGATTCCATAAAGGTGGAAATTTTAAAAAGAAAGGGAATTTGAGCAGAAGACAAGGATCAAAGGGGAACAACCAGGCAAGCCAAGGATAAGTCGGAGAAAACAGATTTCAGAGACCAGAATGCAAGCATTGTGGAAGAAGGCACCCCGGAGTGTGTAATAAGCTGAGAATGACATGTTATAGGTGCAACCAGAAGGGACATTTGGCAAACTGAGTGTAAGATGCCAAAGCCGGGAGTTACATGCTACAAGTATGGAAAGACTGGACACATAGCTAGGGAGTGCAAGTCAACCGGACCAGTCAAAGCTCTGATGAACGTGGCAAGTACCAGTACAAGCATGCCAGCTGAGGTATTGGCCTTACCTTCACCACCTACAATAACTCCGCAAGCAACAGCATGGACATTTGATTTAAAAATGAAGGACGCTGTTCAGAATTCTGAGGTGATAGCAGGTACACTTTTACTAAATAATGTCGAAGCTAAAGTATTGATTAATTCGGGAGCGATGAGATTTTTCATATCAGAAACTTTTGTTGATAAACTTCAATGTGATAAAATGGTTATGAGCGAGGTAGTAAATGTGGTAATTGCAAACCAAGAGAAGATTCATGTGAGTCAACTCTGTCCGAAGTGTGAGATTGATATTTCGGGGTATAAATTTTCAGTCGACTTGATACTCTTTAAGTTGGGAGAGTTCGATATAATTTTAGGTATGGATTGGTTAGGGAAGAATAACGCCCAGATTAATTATAAGTCCAAGAAGGTGTATTTAAAGATGAAGAGTGGAGAGAAAGTAGTATTTAAGGGACAGAGGCAAGAGCAACTATTTCTTACAATCGTTCAGACTAAAAAGTTACTTAGGAAAGGTTGTGAGTCGTTCCTAGCTTACATATTGGATCCAGAAAAGGACAACCCCAACATAGAAGATATTATCGTAGTCAACGAATTCCAGATGTGTTTCCAGACGAACTACCAGGCTTACCGCCAGATCGAAAAATCGAGTTCGAGATCAACCTTGCTCCGGGCACAGAACCAGTTTTGAAGGCCCCATATAGGATGGCACCAGCAGAAATGAAAGAGTTCGCGAGTCAGTTACAAGAATTGCTGGACAAATGAGTGATACGGCCAAGTACGTCGCGATGGGGAGCACCTGTTCTGTTTGTAAAGAAGAAAGATGGAAGTATGTGGTTATGTATAGATTATCAGGAGTTGAATATGGTGACGATTAAGAACCATTACCCGTTACCAAGAATAGATGACCTATTTGATCAGCTGAAAGGAGAAAAGTACTTTTCAAAGATTGACTTGAGATCAGGATACCATCAATTAAAGATCAAAAAAGAGGATATTCCAAAGACAGCATTCAGGACCAGATACGGACATTATGAATTCTTAGTAATGCCTTTTGGATTGACTAACGCCCCGACAACATTTATGGATCTGATGAATCGGGTATTTAAAAAGTATTTGGATAAGTTCGTAATGGTGTTCATTGATGACATCCTTATTTATTCAAAGTCAGAAGAAGAACATAAGCAGCATCTATGGATAGCATTGGAGATACTCCAACAAGAGAAGTTGTATGCCAAGTTTTCTAAATGTGAGTTTTGGTTAAAGAAAGTTCAATTTTTGGGACACGTCATTGGAGATGGAGGAGTTAAAGTAGATCCGGAAAAGATTGAGGCGATTATGAGTTGGGAAAGGCCAAAGACACCTACGGAAGTGCTAAGTTTTCTAGGATTGGCGGGGTATTATAGAAGATTTGTCAAAGATTTTTTGAAAACCGCCACGCCATTGACTAAGTTAACCAGGAAGAATCCGAAGTTCGAATGGAATGCAGAATGTGAGGATAGCTTTCAAGAGTTGAAGTAGAGGTTGGTAACAGCTCCGGTGTTAGTACTACCAGACGACCAAGGAAACTTTGTAATTTTCAGTGATGCTTCACATAAAGGATTGGGCTGTGTACTGATGTAACACAATAAGGTGATCGCATATGCGTCAAGACATTTAAAACCGCATGAATTGAAGTACCCTACGCATGACTTGGAACTAGCTGCTATAGTATTCGCACTTAAGATTTGGAGACATTACCTCTACGGAGACAAGTGAGATCTACACGGATCACAAGAGTTTAACGTATATTTTCACTCAGAAGGAGCTCAATATGAGGGAAAGGAGATGGTTGGAATTGATTAAGGACTATGATTGCTCGATAAATTATCATCTGGGAAAGGCAAATAGTTGTAGCCGATGCTTTGAGTAGGAAGGAAAGATTAAATATGATAGCAACACCAAAAGAATTGTCTGAAGAGATTAAGAGATTTGAATTGGAACTTTGTGATTGTGGAATAGTTGAAGAAGTTTATCGTGCAATGACTTTTCAGCCAACATTATTGGAAAAGATAAGGAAATGTCAGGAAGAAGTAATGAAGAAAGTGAAAAATCAGCTAACTGGAGAAGAGATTGGTACTCAAAAGGATGAGCAAGGTATACTAAGGTTTTCCTCAAGAATTTGGATTCCTCATGTACCTAAATTGAAGAATGAGATTTTGCAAGAAGCCCACAACTCAAGATTTTCAATCCATCCCGGAAGCACCAAGATGTATCGAGACTTGAAGTAGAACTTTTGGTGGCCAAATATGAAGCGAGAAGTGGCAGAATGGGTTACGAAGTGTTATACTTGTCAGAAAGTGAAGGCAGAAATCAACGACCAAGCGGATTAATTCAGCCCCTGAAGATTCCAGAATGGAAATGGGAAAACTATTGTTATGGACTTTATAGTGGGACTACCGCTAATGAAATCCGGACATGACGCTATATGGGTTATAGTTGATCGCCTTACGAAGTCGGCGCATTTTCTTCCAATTAATGAGAAGTCATCATTGGACAGATTGGTTCATCTGTATGTGCGTGAAATCGTACTAAGACATGGATTACCCGTATCGATAGTTTCAGACAGAGATCCCCGATTTAACTCGAGATCCTGGAAGCAATTTCAAGAGAGTCTTGGCACGAAGTTGAACATGAGTACGGCGTATCACCCGCAGACTAATGGTCAGAGCGAAAGGACAATTCAAATAATCGAAGACATTTTGTGCAGTTGTGCAATCGATTTTGCAGGAAGTTGGGATAACCATTTGCCATTAGTGGAATTCTCCTATAACAACAGCTATCACTCCAGTATTGGCATGCCACCATACGAAGATTTATACGGACGGAAATGTAGATCACCGACAAGTTAGGATGAAGTAGGAGAAGGAAAGATTCTAGGCTCAGAATTGGTACAACAGTTGCATGAGACAGTCAAATTAATTCAGAAAAGGTTGCTTGTTGCTCAAGATAGACAGAGAAAGTATGCAGATCCAGCGCATAAGGATGTTAGATTCCAAGTAGGCGAAGCCGTTTTGCTGAAGGTGTCACCAAGGAAAGGGTTGTCTAGATTTGGCAAGAAAGGGAAGCTAACACCTAGATATATAGGTCCTTTTGAAATTTTGAGTCAAGTGGGGAAGGTGGCCTATGGGTTAGCCTTACCACCTCAGTATCAGCATGTGAATAATGTGTTCCATGTGTCATTGCTTAAGAAGTACAATCCTGATGCCAACCATGTGATAGAATATGAACCTGTAGAAATTCAGGCAGACCTGTCATTTGTGGAGCAACCTGTCAAATTACTCGACTGGCAAGTAAAGAATCCTAGGAATAAGTCGGTAAAGTTATTGAAAGTACTTTGGAGGAACACCAAGGTCGAAGAATCAACCTGGGAGTTAGAGTCTGAGATGCGTTCCTGGTATCCTCATCTATTCTCTTAGATTCTGGGGACAGAATCCTTTAAGGGGGAGAGGATGTTACGACCGGCATTTTGTGTAATGTTATTTGTGAACTTTGTATAATAGTAGAGCCGATTATAAATATACTTAATGACTGTACGTTTGTGTGAATGGAATTTGCTGCGTTAAAAGTTGCTTTATGTAGAATATAAATTTTTTAAAGCAAGAGTTTTATTATTTGCCTTTATTTTTGATTTATAAGGAATATTCTATACCTTGGAAAATTTTCTTTTAAAAATTATTTCATTCAAAAATTTCAAAAGTGATCTCATAAAATTTTTAAAAATCTAAATTATTTTATGGTACAACTTTTATAATTTTCAAAATTTTAATTTTATTTATAAAAATTATTCTTTGTAACTAATTGTTTATTTAATTTGCATTTTACTCTTTTGCCCATGCATGCAAATCACTTCTAATTCAACTCAAGGGCACTAGAGTCAATAACCACCCCACTAACCACTTCTACCAAAGCCATTTTACCAAAACACCCTTGCATGCATTTTTTTTACTTTCAATAAGAGAAGGGAGATAGTGGTAAAAACACACTCCACTCACCAATTTGTATAAGTATAATGATTTAACCTCAATCAAACTCACACTCAACCACATTCACTTCACTCCAACTCATCTCTCTCTTTTTTTTCTCTCTTCCCCTCCCTCTCCTTGCTCTCAGCCGAAGCCCCCTCCCCACTCCCTTCCATCATTTTTCCATCCCATGTCTCATCTTCCCTAGTGTAATTCTCCTACCTACATTTATTTTATATACTTCCCAAGAGTTTTGTGAATGGGAGATGAAGTTTCATGGTTGCATGTGTAGCTTTTGTGTGATCTCCAAAGAGAAATTCTTGATTCTTGTGAATTTAAGAGCTCTCTATGAGGTACATTTCATATATGTTTTAAACAAGTGTTTTATGGAGAAACCATGCCTTAAAAACCTTTGCATGCTACTGAAATTTCACTATATAATCATGTTTAGCCATGCATGCTACTCTTCTCGAAATCATGTTTTCATGTTTAAAAGTCTATAAATTCGAATTATTTGTGCTTAAAATAGATCGTTTCCATGATATATTGCTTAATAATAGTTAAGAGAAGATACATTTCATGATTATTAAGGTTGAGTAATAGGTTCAAGTCGAATTTACAAGAATTTAAACTCCATGTTTAGTCGAAACCTTGTTAAGTGTTTTCCATGAGTTGCATGTTGTATTTTTATTTGCATGTCGGTGTTCTAGTGTGGCGCCCTCCAAACCCGGGGCAGAAGTTTGGGGTCCACACACACACCTTAATTATAACCTGCTTATAACAATAATAAATATAATAATAATATATGTAGTGACCCTACTTACCAACCACCACGGACCGCAACAGGTTAAAGTATGCACACAAGCCACACACACTAATATATTACAAACCGTTCAAATCCCAACTATTTCAAACTCAAACTGAGTATTAAACATTATTACAGACTTTTACAAACTTAAATTATTCCAAAAGAAGCCTACTAGCTCAGCTTTCTCAACCTGAACCCCTAGCTCTCGCGTTGGACTGGGGATCCTCTTTACCAACTGGTTCCTTTTTAACTGGAAAGAATATAAACAACATCGCACAAATGAGCTAACTAGCTCAGCAAGTCACAATGACAAAACTGAGAATAATGATCATCAGGTGAATATGTTTATGATATCAAGTGAACAATGGATTATAATTTAGAATTGGATACTATATTTTTAATTTAAAAAATCAAGGTTAGGCTGCTAATCAGTCACGCACTAACCCCGAGCAAGGCACACAGCATTGCTCTAACTACTGGATCCAAGGCACACATTGGCCTAACTTGACCATTATATGGTCTGACCACGAATCTGGTCCACAATTTTATAAAAACAATCCAATTCTAACATAATAACAGAATATGCAATAATAAGCAATAACCGAAATCATTAACAACAATAAGTGTTTAACAATGAAAGGGTTTCAATCCTTGTAAGGATCAATAAGGCAATTTAAAAGCTTGGATGCTGGGTAATGAAAGAATTGAATAACAAAGGAAACAACATTTCAGGGTTTCAAGGATCTGGTCTTTCAAAGCATAAGATATCATGGATTGAGTATATAATAATTCAGTTCAGTGTCTGGTATTTAGTTTGTATGTGTTTGTGGAGTAGTATCGTAGATTTGTGGTTCTTGTTTGGGTATACAATAATCAATGGATTAGAAAGAATATGGTTCATAGCTCAAGAACAATAACTGAAATCAGGATTTGAGTTTCCGTGCTTCAAAGCACTTGCAATGTCAACAAGACTATCAAGAATTACAATATCTCGAGAAAGTTCAGAACACTTGCCTGGTATTAGGTTACTATCCTGCACTTGCTTTCAATCACAATCGTCTTACTCCTCAACTACCTGTTTCCCTTTCCTACGTCTTGCCTCTTCTGCTCACATATCATAAGTATCTATCAATAATTTACTCATGGAATTCTATTCAACACATACTTCTATCTACCCTTCGTTTTACCCAAATCCGATTAACGGATTGAAATCTATGCAATAACCAAGTAAACACCGAATATATAGACCGCTAGTCAAACAACAGGTCACGTATAACACATAATACATCACGTAATCAATGACATATTATCTATAAGGAAGTCTCGGGTCATAAATATGCTTTCGGGTATTTAAAATGATTTTTAAAACATTTTTTGGAATTAAAACGGGTCGTTGGATCAATTTCAGGTTAATAAACAGGGTTCGGTTGGCCCTATTCTGGCTCCGAAATAATTTTAGAATAATTATCGAGCATTGGAAATAATTTAGAATAATATTTTAAAGCTCGAAACTATTTTTCGGAATTTTTAAATCATTTTTAAATAATTAAATCTAATTAAATAACTAATTAAAATCAATTAATAATTAATTAAATCAATTAATCAATTAATTTTTGAATTAATTGACCAATTAATCAATTATAAATTAACTGAAATTAATTAACTAATTAATTCAGATTTATTTGTGAATTAAAAATAATTTTCGGAATTAAAATAATAATTTTCAGAATTTTCAGAAATTAAAAATGAATTTTTATAATAAAAATAAATAGGAAATATGATTTTTAAATATTTTATAAACAGGAATCCTATTTTTGAAAACTTCGCAAACTACAGGGACTAAACTTCACCATCTTCAAAAATACAGGGACTAAACTGTAATTTTGCAGTTTCAGTCGCCGGAATATCGGGGGTGGCCGGAGAAGACGATCCCGGCGTCCTCACCCCACCAACACCTCCAGATCAACACTACACAACACCAGGAACTTGTTCATGCATTCAAAACATTCTAATCATCCCTGTTCTGGCCGGAAATTGGCCAAGAACATCGCCGGTTTCCAGCGAACATCGCAAATCTTTAAAACATAACTCCCTTCGATTCAAGCATCCTCTGTTAACGAGCTATATATCAATCGATTGCAAATTTTATAAGGAACACAACCCACTATAAATCAACAGCTAATAACCCCTGAATCAAAAACCCCCAAATTTCAATTGAAAACATTCATACGGGTTATAAACCCTAATTTTGAAATTCGAAAATTAAACTCAAATTTGAACATGTTATTGAACTCCAAATCAGACGTATGACATATGAAAATCATCAGAAAAACAAGCTCTATAACATGCAATCATCAAATCATACAAACAATCATCCGAACAAAAATTCATATTTTTAATAAAATAAATTCGAAAATAAATTTTTTTTAGAAAAATAACCTTGATTTCTGCAGTGAAACAAAGCTCAGAATCTGATAGAACACCTCAAATCCTTCGTTTTGGTTACTCAAGCTTTAAAAACAGAGATCGGTAACGCCTTCGTTTTGCTGTTTGATTCTTAGAACAGTTTATGTAATTAGGGTTTTTCTCTGAAAATTTTATATAATTAACTATCTGCAAATGATTTTGATACGAAATAAAATATGGAAAAAGGATATTTATAATTATGGAAAATTAGTATCCCGTTGGATCATTCCGGATATAAAACGGTACATTTATTTGTAAAAACTGATCCAAACGGTATCGGTTTTCGGGATAATTATCCAAATCAGTACAATTTGTGCTGCGGTCTTGGTCTCAGCGCCTGATTACACGTATTACGAAGTGATAACTGGGATAGTTTAATTAAACCTCCCGTTTATCGAAAATACGGGTTTTATTGATTTACCGAAATGAATATTGTATCGAAAATGTTGCGCCGGGACCCGCGCAGGACAAACCGTAAGCCGGATCGAAAAAGTCGAAGCATGGAAAATGCTCGAAATATTACAATTAGGTTAGGAAGGAGTTCTCAGAAGAGTTTCGGGTTCCAAAAATGTAACAACGGTTGACGTCGGTTGGTTCCCGTTTTTATAAAATAGATTTTAATTACCCGAAAAAAGATTTTAGAAATTTCATATGATTCTTATAAATCCATAAACCAACATAAAAATAATTAGGAAGATATGACAATTATTTATATTTTATTTTGGACATATAAAAATTAAAATACTCAATTAATATTATTTTTGAATATTCAAGTACAGATAACACTTAACAATTAACTCATAGAATAGATACTGAACACACATAATAATTATATAATAGGAAAAATAATTATACGATATATCCCGGATATTACATCCTTCCCCCCTTAAAAGGATTCTGTCCTCAGAATCTCTAAGAAAACAAATAAGGGTATTTTTCTCTCATATCACTTTCTAACTCCCAGGTTGACTCTTCAAGCTTTGGGTTTCTCCACAATACTCTTACTAACTTTACCACTTTATTTCTCAATACTCTCTCTTTCTTCTAGAATCTCTATCGGACTCTCTACATATGATAAATCTGCCTGAAGCTCTATTGGCTCATATTCTATTACATGCCTGGAGTCTGGATTATATTTCTTAAGCATCGATACATGAAAAACATGGTGAATGTGCTCCATATGCGGAGGTAACGCCAATTCGTAAGCTACTTTTTCAACGCGCTTTAGGATCTCAAAAGGTCCGACATATCTTGGGCTTAGCTTCCCTTTCTTCCCAAACCTCGTTAGTCCTTTCCACGGTGATACTTTTAATAATACTAAGCTTCCTTCTTCAAATTCCATGTCTTTTCTTGACTGGTCTGCATATTTCCTTTGACGATCTTGTGCGGCTATTAATCTTTTCTGGATAATTTCAACAACTTCCTTTGTCTGTTGCACCAATTCAGGTCCGAGTATTTTGCGTTCTCCTACTTCGTCCCAATATATTGGAGATCTACATTTGCGTCCATAAAGGGCTTCATAGGGTGGCATTCCAATGCTGGCATGATAACTGTTGTTGTAAGCAAACTCCACCAGGGGTAAATGTTCGTCCCAACTTCCTTTGAAATCAATAGCACAAACACGTAGCATGTCCTCGATTGTCTGGATCGTTCTTTCACTTTGGCCATCCATTTGGGGGTGATAAGCTGTACTCATATTCAGTCTTGTTCCCAAACATTCTTGAAAACTCTTCCAGAATCTTGAATTAAACCTTGGATCTCGATCAGATACGATAGACACTGGAATTCCATGACGAACTACAATTTCTTTTAGGTACATATGGACCAACTTGTCGAGCGAAAATCTTTCATTTATAGGCAGAAAATGAGCTGACTTGGTAAGTCTATCCACTATAACCCAAATGGCATCATGATTAGCCCTTGTCCTTGGTAATCCAACTATGAAATCCATGGTAATATGTTCCCACTTCCACTCTGGAATCTCCAATGGCTGTAGCAATCCGCTTGGTCTTTGATGCTCTGCTTTAACTCTCTGACAGGTATAACATTTGCTAACCCATTCCGCAATTTCCCTCTTCATATCTGGCCACCAATAATTCTTCTTTAAATCTCTGTACATTTTGGTACTCCCTGGATGGATGGAATATCTTGAACTATATGCTTCTTGTAAAATTTCATTCTTTAACTCCGTCACTGGTGGAATCCAGATTCTAGATAAAAATCTCAAAATGCCTTGATCATCCTTCTGCGTGCATAATTCTTCACCAACCAAATGATTTATATCTTCATCCATTACATCTTTCTGACATTTCTTTATTTTCTCCAACAACTCCGGCTGGAAAGTCATACTGTACACTTTCGCTTCCTGAGGCTCGCAAACTCTAATCTCCAATTCCAATTTTTTTTGAAATTCTTTATATATCTCTTCAGGTACGGATAACACATTTAACCTTTCCTCCCGACTTAACGCATCTGCTACAACGTTCGCCTTACCGGGATGATAATTAATCGAGCAATCATAATCCTTAATCAATTCTAACCATCTCCTTTGTCTCATATTAAGTTCCTTCTGGGTAAAGATATATTTCAAACTTTTGTGATCCGTGAAAATCTCACACTTTTCTCCATACAAATAATGTCTCCAAATCTTCAAAGCAAAAACTATAGCTGTTAGCTCTAAGTCATGAGTAGGATACTTTTGTTCGTGTGGTTTCAATTGTCTTGACGCATACGCAATCACCTTGTCAGTGCTGCATAAGAACACATCCTAATCCTTTGTAGGAAGCATCGCTATAAATTACGAAATTCCCTTGATCGTCTGGAAGTGACAAAACAGGTGTTGTGATTAATCTCCGCTTCAATTCCTGAAAACTTTCTTCGCACTTAGTCATTCCATATAAACTTTTCATTCTTTCGTATAAGCTTTGTTAATGGTGTGGCAATCCTTGAGAAATTCTGAACGAATCGTCGATAATATCCTGCCAATCCCAAGAAACTTCTTACCTCAGTGGGTGTTCTCGGTCTTTCCCAATTCGTAATTGCCTCGATCTTTGCCGGGTCCACTTTGATCCCTTCGTTACTGACTATGGGTCCTAAGAACTAAACTTCCTATAGCCAAAACTCACACTTCGACAATTTAGCATATAACTTCTTTTTCCTTAAAATCTCCAAAGCTGTCCTTAAATGTTCCGCATGATCCTCCTCCGTCTTTGAATAGATCAAAATATCGTCTATAAATACTATAACGAACTTGTCCAAATATTCCTTGAAAATTCTGTTCATCAGGTCCATAAACGCTGCTGGGGCGTTGGTCAATCCAAAAGACATCACTAAAAACTCGTAATGCCCATACCTTGTTCTGAAAGCTGTCTTTGGTATATCTTCTGGTTTGATTTTCAGTTGATGATATCCCGATCTTAAATCGATTTTGGAGAAATACTTGGCTCCCTTCAATTGGTCAAATAAATCATCAATTCTGGGTAACGGATACTTATTCTTAATCGTCAATTTGTTGAGCTCCCTATAGTCGATGCACAGTCTCATGCTTTCATCTTTCTTCTTGACAAATAATACCGGTGCACCCTACGGGGATACGCTGGGTCTAATTACTCCTTTCTCTAACAGCTCTTGCAATTGCTTTGCTAATTTTTTCATCTCAACGGGCGCCATTCTATACGGGGCCTTGGATATTGGTTCGGTTCCAGGTGCTAAATCGATTGCAAATTCAATTTCTCTATCTGGAGGAAGTCCTGGCAATTCATCGGGAAATACGTCTGGAAATTCATTCACTACTGGGATATCTTCATGTTTTGCTGGCTCCTGACTTTTGTCAATCACGTATGCTACGAAATGCTCGCATCCTTGCCGTAGTAACTTCTTGGCTTGAATCATCGTTAAGAATTTCTTTACCTGCCTCTGTCCCTTGAACGTTACTATGCTTTCGTCTGGCATTTTCACCATTACTTTCTTATTTCGACAATCTATCTGAGCATCATGCTTAGATAACCAATCCATTCCTAATATAACGTCAAATTCTCCTTAACTTAAACGGTATCAAATCTACACAAAACTTACTACCAGAAATCTCAATCTCACAGTTCCCACAAACTTGGTTAACAGTTACACGTTCTTGATTTGCTAATTCCACAGTCATTATTTCATTTAAATACCCAACTGAACAATTTAACTTACTAACAAAATCTTGTGAAACAAACGATCGAGTTGCTCCCGAATCTATTAACACTTTGGCACATAAAGAATTCACATTAAGCGTACCTGCCACGACATCCGTATCCTGGATCGCATCCTTCACCGACATGTCAAAAACTCTAGCCCTCGGAGTCTCATTCACGGTTGGGGTAGATCCCATAATTCTCAATGCATTATTGACTGGGGCTGGTGTCTTGCAATCCCTGGCCATATGTCCTGGCTTCCCACATTTAAAGCATGTAAATCCAATGACTGGAACTTTCACTGCTGGATTCCGGATAGGCCGATCCTTATTTGCTGGCTCTCTTGCTGACTGATTTCGGCATTCTCTTGAATAGTGCCCTTTCTGGTTGCATTTAAAACATACCACATTCAACTTGTTACAAACTCCACCATGCTTCTTTCCACAAACTTGACAATCTAGAAAAGTTAATCTCAACTGATTCGGCTGATTCACATTAGCTGGACGGTTGCCCTGGCCTCCGTCTCCTGCATTTTGTCTCCTAAAATTAAAATTTCTCCCTGGCTGAAACTTGCCCTTCTTAAAATTTGGAAACTTCCCTGTTTGTGACTGACCCTCACTTCCCTCAATTTTCCTTTTCTTGCTTTCCTTATCTTTCTGGAACATCTCACTCTCTGTCTCTGCGATCATAGCCTTCTGTACAACCCCGGCATAGGTATCCAATTCAAAAATAGCTACCTTCCCTCTGATCCATGGCTTCAAGCCTTGCTGGAATCTCTTAGCTTTCTTTCTATCAGTATCAACATACGACGGCACATACCTTGACAATTCCTCAAACTTCCCCTCATAATCTGTTACCGACATATTCCCTTGCTTTAACTCTAAAAACTTCAGCTCCATTTGATCCTGAACAAACTGAGGAAAATACTTTTCTAAAAACAATTCCTTGAACCTTTCCCAACTAATAACATCTGTGCCTTCCAATATCTTCACCATTTCCTACCAATAGGTGGCCTCATTCTTCAGATAGTAACTTGCAAATTCAACCTTCTGCTCATCCTTTCACTTTTACCAAGGCAAAAGCCTTCTCTATTTCCTTTAACCACACATTTGCTTCAATTGGCTCTAAGGAACCCTTGAATTCTGGTGGGTTTATTGCCTGAAAAGTTTTTGAAAGTTACCTGGGGATTGGTCTGTCTCTGCTGTTGTTGTGCCAGGTGAACTGTTTGTTGGGCCAGGATTTGAAGAATCTGGGCTATTACTGGGTCCATGGGTCCTGGGTTCACATTCTGGGTTGTATCATCTTGGTTATTATTGTTGTTGGTTTCTTCATTCTGGGTGTTGGTGCGGGTATTTCTTTTGGGAGGCATTTTCTGTAAAGAATCAATCAATTTATTTAGCTTTTGAATCAAATATTTACATAAAAGAAAAGTTTTGTAAAACAAGAATATCTCTTTTTGAAAACAGTTGTAACTAAGTAAATTGCATGCTTCTTTACAGAATATAAACAGTTAGAAAAAACAGGGTACATGGTATCACAGGGTATACTGGTGCCAAAAATAAGGTAAAGTAAAATAGGTGCAATAAAATAAATGACAGTGTTGGAAAGGAAAAGGTACTGATATATAGATCAAAAGTTTTAGGTAGTACAAGCGTAAAGACGCTTCGAAAGTAAAAGCAAAAAGGGTACAACAACCTACTCACTAGTCAACATCGCTAGTCTATAAATACAACTCAAAAGTCTTCTGATACACACTACACACTACTATCCATACTACATGACCATAACAACACTGCTCAGCATCTCCATCTCTGAATCTCTAACTCAGCTCCAAGGAAACTCTAGTCCTGCCAGCCTCTCAAAGTCCTCCATCACCTCAGTAGCCCAGCCCATCAGTGCATCAGGGCCTCTGCCAGGTAGTGTAGCTCCATGTAGCCTAGCCTCAAGAACCCTCCGTGTCACATGAATCTCCTCTCGAAGCTCCCTCACACCACGATTAACATCTGTAGTCCTGATGATATGCTGTAACTCTCTAATCTGAGCCAACAAGGAATCACGCTCCAATAGAAGAGCCTCATACCGGTAATAAGGAACTGGGGGAAATGTAGACTGGAATGGAGCACTCGCAACTGAATGCCCAGTGGAATCTGAATCAGCTGGTGGGGGTCCTCTAATAGGTGGCCTCATGCCTGGAGGTGGAATAGCCTGCAGTGGTACGGGCTGCAATACAGGTGGAGGTAGAATAGCCAATGCTGGTGGAACAACAGGACGTGGATCCGAAAACGTCACTCCAACTGAAGGCTCTGAGTGATCAGCTGATACGGGAATAAAAGAGTCGGCCATCACTGCTATCTGAAATCATATCGCAATATAAGAATCTCGTACCACGACGCAAACTATACTAATACCGGTTATACCGAAACACTCAACCTCTCAATGTTCTATCATCCTATGCCTTACTTCTAATCCTAACCCTCTACCCATTCCCGTTAACCTAGGCTTGTGTCAGTGACTTATAACCTGTAGCTCTGATACCAAACCTGTGGTGCCCTCCAAACCCGGGTCAGAAGTTTGGGGTCCAGACACACACCTTAATTATAACCTGCTTATAACAATAATAAAGATAATAATAATATATGCAGTGACCCTACTTATCAACCACCACGGACCGCAACAGGTTAAAGTATGCACACAAGCCACACACACTAATATATTACAAACCGTTCAAATCCCAACTATTTCAAACTCAAACTGAGTATTAAACATTATTACAGACTTTTACAAACTTAAATTATTCCAAAAGAAGCCTACTAGCTCAGCTTTCTCAACCTGAACCCCTAGCTCTCGCGCTGGACTGGGGATCCTCTTTACCAACTGGTTCCTTTTTAACTGAAAAGAATATAAACAACATCGCACAAATGAGCTAACTAGCTCAGCAAGTCACAATGACAAAACTGAGAATAATGATCATCAGGTGAATATGTTTATGATATCAAGTGAACAATGGATTATAATTTAGAATTGGATACTATATTTTTAATTTAAAAAATCAAGGTTAGGCTGCTGATCAGTCACGCACTAACCCCGAGCAAGGCACACAACATTGCTCTAACTACTGGATACAAGGCACACATTGGCCTAACTTGACCATTATATGGTCTGACCACGAATCTGGTCCACAATTTTATAAAAACAATCCAATTCTAACATAATAACAGAATATGCAATAATAAGCAATAACCGAAATCATTAACAACAATAAATGTTTAACAATGAAAGGGTTTCAATCCTTGTAAGGATCCATAAGGCAATTTAAAAGCTTGGATGCTGGGTAATGAAAGAATTGAATAACAAAGGAAACAACGTTTCAGGGTTTCAAGGATTTGGTCTTTCAAAGCATAAGATATCATGGATTGAGTATATAATAATTCGGTTCAGTGTCTGGTATTTAGTTTGTATGTGTTTGTGGAGTAGTATCGTAGATTTGTGGTTCTTGTTTGGGTATACAATAATCAATGGATTAGAAAGAATATGGTTCATAGCTCAAGAACAATAACTGAAATCAGGATTTGGGTTTCCGTGCTTCAAAGCACTTGCAATGTCAACAAGACTATCAAGAATTACAATATCTCGAGAAAGTTTAGAACTCTTGCCTGGTATTAGGTTACTATCCTGCACTTGCTTTCAATCACAATCGTCTTACTCCTCAACTACCTGTTTCCCTTTCCTACGTCTTGCCTCTTCTGCTCACATATCATAAGTATCTATCAATAATTTACTAATGGAATTCTATTCAACACATACTTCTATCTGCCCTTCGTTTTACCCAAATTCGATTAACGGATTGAAATCTATGCAATAACCAAGTAAACACCGAATATATAGACCGCTAGTCAAACAACAGGTCACGTATAACACATAATACATCACGTAATCAATGACATATCATCTATAAGGAAGTCTCGGGTCATAAATATGCTTTCGGGTATTTAAAATGATTTTTAAAACATTTTTCGGAATTAAAACGGGTCGTTGGATCAATTTCGGGTTAATAAACAGGGTTCGGTTGGCCCATTCTGGCTCTGAAATAATTTTAGAATAATTATCGAGCCTTGGAAATAATTTAGAATAATATTTTAAAGCTTGAAACTATTTTTCGGAATTTTTAAATCATTTTTAAATAATTAAATCTAATTAAATAACTAATTAAAATCAATTAATAATTAATTAAATCAATTAATCAATTAATTTTCGAATTAATTGACCAATTAATCAATTATAAATTAACTGAAATTAATTAACTAATTAATTCAGATTTATTTGTGAATTAAAAATAATTTTCGGAATTAAAATAATAATTTTCAGATTTTTCAGAAATTAAAAATGAATTTTTATAATAAAAATAAATAGGAAATATGATTTTTAAATATTTTATAAACAGGAATCCTATTTTTGAAAACTTTGCAAACTACAGGGACTAAACTTCACCATCTTCAAAAATACAGGGACTAAACTGCAATTTTGCAGTTTCAGTCGCCGAAAAATCGGGGTGGCCGGAGAAGACGATCCCGGCGTCCTCACCCCACCAACACCTCCATATCAACACTACACAACACCAGGAACTTGTTCATGCATTAAAAACATTCTAATCATCCCTGTTCTGGCCGTAAATTGGCCAAGAACATCGCCGGTTTCCGGCGAACATCGCAAATCTTTAAAACACAACTCCCTTCGATTCAAGCATCCTCTATTAACGAGCTATATATCAATCGATTGCAAATTTTATAAGGAACACAATCCACTATAAATCAACAGCTAATAACCCCTGAATCAAAAACCCCAAATTTCAATTGAAAACATTCATACGGGTTATAAACCCTAATTTTGAAATTCGAAAATTAAACTCAAATTTGAACATGTTATTGAACTCCAAATCAGACGTATGACATATGAAAATCATCAGAAAAACAAGCTCTACAACATGCAATCATCAAATCATACAAACAATCATCCGAACAAAAATTCATATTTTTAATAAAATAAATTTGAAAATAAATAAATTTTTAGAAAAATAACCTTGATTTCTGCAGTGAAACAAAGCTCAGAATCTGATAGAACACCTCAAATCCTTCGTTTTGGTTACTCAAGCTTTAAAAACAGAGATCGGTAACGCCTTCGTTTTGCTGTTTGATTCTTAGAACAGTTTATGTAATTAGGGTTTTTCTCTGAAAATTTATATAATTAACTATCTGCAAATGATTTTGATACGAAATAAAATACTGGAAAAAGGCTATTTATAATTATGGAAAATTAGTATCCCGTTGGATCATTCCGGATATAAAACGGTACATTTATTTAGTAAAAACTGATCCAAACGGTATCGGTTTTCGGGATAATTATCCAAATCAGTACAATTTGTACTGCGGTATTGGTCTCAGCGCCTGATTACACGTATTACGAAGTGATAACTGGGATAGTTTAATAAAAGCTCTCGTTTATCGAAAATACGGGTTTTATTGATTTACCGAAACTGAATATTGTATCGAAAATGTTGCGCCGGGACCCGCGCGGGACAAACCGTAAGCCGGATCGAAAAAGTCGAAGCATGGAAAATGCTCGGAATATTACAATTAGGTTAGGAAGGAGTTCTCGGAAGAGTTTCGGGTTCCAAAAACGTAACAACGGTTGACGTCGGTTGGTTCCCGTTTTTATAAAATAGATTTTAATTACCCGGAAAAAGATTTTAAAAATTTCATATGATTCTTATAAATCCATAAACCAACATAAAAATAATTAGGAAGATATGACAATTATCTATATTTTATTTTGGACATACAAAAATTAAAATACTCAATTAATATTATTTTTGAATATTCAAGTACAGATAACACTTAACAATTAACTCACAGAATAGATACTAAACACACATAATAATTATATAATAGCAAAAATAATTACATGATATATCCCGGATATTACATCTAGGGCCTGGATGATCTCCACTCCTGTTGAGGCACTATTTTAGGATGTTGATGCACTAGGTTTGCTTTGGTAAAGGTTGGATGTTTGGTTAATAAGTGGGAGTTAAGGTGGAAAGGGTTTAGTTAGTGTTTCTATTTTTCCACAATTTTGCACTAGTTTGTGGGGAAGTTTTGATTGGGCATTTGTTATGCACTTTGAGGCCCAAGCCACCAGAAGCTAGCACTAGGTGTATACAATAGTTTGTAAGACGTTTGGTTAGGTGCACGAGTGGTGTCACAAAATCTGTCCAGTAGGGGACAGTTTTGACCATGTCATAAGTAGGCCATCATTAGGCCCTATTGAGCCTTAGTTAGAGGGAGTGTCAGAGGAGTGTTTACAGCCATAGTTCATAGAATTTGATTTATAATAATGTGTCATCAATAAGTTCAAGACAGGACCTTTTCTGCCCAGAAAAACAGGGGAACCATGGACTTTAAGCTTAGGCCTAGGGAGGCCCAAGCTAGGCCCTTGAGCCACATTAAGTTTGGGAGTTTCCTTATGATCGGAAGAGTCTATTGTAGAAGTTTTGGAGGTAAAATTGTAGTTTAAGAGTGTCAAATGCACCCAATAAACCTTAGATGTCATTCTGAAATTTATCATAGTAAGCACTTTCACTTACCACATAGTTTTAGAGCACTTATGAGTGAGGCCTATGTTGACCACTATAGTTGAAAGATAGCATAAAGCCATTAGAGTGAAAGGCCCAAGTGAGGGTCAATAGGATTTGGATGGTTTAGTAAAGGCATATCGAGTTAGGAGGCCAAAATTTGGAGATTTTTTCTAGTTTACCGATCAAGTGACTAAAGTTGTGGAGCGAGATCATCCAAGCCTAGTGTTGCAATATGGTGTGTGTGATATTATTTGGTACTTAAATATGGTATGTGACCATATGTGGATATGTGTACTATTATGTTTATAAGGTGATTATAAATTGCGTGCATATAGGCCTAAGTGCCATTTGTGTTTAATTTCGGGTTGTAAATAGGCTAAGTTGGAGAGAATATATTATAATGAGTTTATTATTAATTGTGTAGGATCTCGAGACGAGGGAAAACTTTCCATAAAGGTCGAGTAAAGCTTCCAGTTGCTCCTACCTGCCAGTCTAGTCCAGCCTTTCTCAAGGCAAGTGATTCAACCTGCTTTTTAGCTTACACTGCGAATGTGTGATAACTAGTTCCTATATATATGATGCGAGTATCCTGATTTATCTTATTATACCTGAACCAAGTGATTCTCAAATCTATCTTCGTATTATATAGAAATGTCATGAACCCTCAAATATTTATTGCAAGTAGATTAAAAGTCATACCATGCTAGTATACCAAAGTAATTTTGATGCCATGATAAAATAGAGATTTGTTATAGTAATTTATTGATCCTTTTGATTAACATGCTATTGATTCCTGAGAAATCTTGATATTGCACCCTGATGCTTTGATTCAACTCTTGTAATAACCTCGATAGAAACTTTATCTTGATACATAAAAGCCAGTTATTCCTTAAAGTCGTTCATAATTGTTTGATAACCCTATTCTTACCCTAACACATGATACCTTGTTATACTTTGAATTAATGCTCACCTTCTTTGTATTTTAATACCTATACCTTATCTGGAACCATTACCTTAAGCCTAATAAGGCTTTGTTCTTTCATATTATGCGATAGCCTTGCTAAATCTCCTTGTCAAAGTCCTTGTAAATAGAAACCTTTCAATTACCCTGATAAAGTAAAGTCTAGTGGATCATGGCCTTGAGATTTAGTGAACATATTTCCAGTGTTTCAAAGTTGATCTATAATCCCTTGATAAAGATGTTTACTGTTTAAGAAATTTATTATCAATCGGCATCAGTTTTTGAAATGATTAAAAATTTAGATTTTCAGTCCCAAAGGGGGATAAATGTTTTCTTTTAATAATGGATCTGGACTGAGACGCAAGTCCTTTCCACACTTAAATTGTAGGCTTAAAAGTTGCCTAGGGATCCCATTAATGTTTTAGAACCCAGCAAGGTTCGGGATTACTTCGCGGCTGATCACCGGTTGTAATCCGTGGCGTCATAAAATGGTTTTCGATTAAGAATTGATTTTGGAAATGTTTTGATACAAACAAATGATGCCATCACCCAAAATTTCATCTCTTATTATTATTAGTTCTATCTTCACAATGTTATATCTCGATTTATGATTTGTATCGTATTGTTTAGCACTTGTTGAGCATTTGGCTCACTACTTGCTTTCACCCTGATATTACAGCTAACAGCTATGGTTAGATTCAAGCAGACAACACGTAAGACTTGTGATTCCGATGCCTTTGTGCGAGCTCAAGTAGAATAAGAGATAGTTTTGTGTGAGGACTCGATATTAAAACTAGTTGTAATAGTTAATAGTGTTGGGTTGTTCCAAACCCTAAACTGTAAGATCTTGAATTCAGTTGTATTTACTTTCTTTTAAATATTGTAATAGTTTTATATTATGTATTGTTAAGTTGGGGGTGTGACAAAGTATTTTTGAATAGGTTTTATGATTTTTAAATCATACTAAATCATTTAATAAATCATTAATAATTAAATAATAATCATTAAATAATTAAACCTCGAATAATTATACTTTAAAAGAATGTTCGAAATAATATTCCTTAACTAATTTATGTTTAAGAAATTTAAAGTAACCTTTAATAATTGGTCGAGTTTGAAATGAATAATCGTTGGAGAAAACTTCTCCTATATTAAATTAATAACCAAAATAATATTCGTTGTTCAAGTAAAATATAGTTGAGGGAAAATGATCTTTGGAAATCATTTTAATAAAATTTCGAGGTATTTAATATTTCGCAAGTGGACATTGAGTCCCTTGGAATAAAATAAGTACGGACTTTTAATGGTCCAAAACATCTCCAGGATGATTCCCGAGTTTATACTTTATAAAAACTGACCAACTCTTGGTCTTATAACTTATATATCACGCTCTACTATAGCGTTTGTATTCTTAAATAAAACACCTCCGAAATACTTCCAAGTTTTCATAAAATAATATTGATCGATCATCGGTCTAAAATATACTCCTCATATATACAACGCTACTCTCTAGCGTAATCGATTGAAATTCGGTAATATTCATATACCAAAATCATTATCATATCGTATGATATTATATAACATAATTCGTAAAATATCGTACTATAGCATCATGCATATATCGACATTATTTGAAAACAAACACAACACAACAGTTTCAAAAAGGTAAGGTTTAAAAATTTGCCTGGAGTCCAAGACACATTTCCCGACTTCCTCTCGTTCCGGGTTTTCTAATCAACAAATATCATAATCTTAATCAGTATTCCTACTCTCATCACTAACTTATATTTCTAATAAGTTCAATACTTCATAACTTTCATCATTCGACCGACTGGAACTAAGTATCGCTCCTTGGTCGAAACGGACGGTCAAAGTGGTCTTCTAGATTTGACTTTACCGAATATTACTATTACACGACTCGCACTCTATCATTTTTAATAAATCATAAATTTAATATTTTAATACGAAACCACCTCAAGGAGCTTCTTGAATGCTTCTAATATTTATCCTAAAAGTTTCAATTGACGCACTCAATTGACGCACTGTTTTCACGTGCACGATCTAGACAAAATTTAAAACACATCATTTGAAAATGGTTTTCCGGTAACATGGGTGAAAATTCCGAAGTGACAGTTTCCTAACAGGGGGTTGTTTTTGACATTCGTACTCCACGTGTCCTCGGCTCCGACATTTTTATAAAATTTAAAAATCAGCATTTTTACTTGAAATTTTTATTACAGCTAATTAACTCTATTTCTAATTCTCTGTAAAAATTTCATGATTTTTAAATATTCTTAAGTCGATCATTTATATTTACAAATTTTGTAATTTGTAGCAGTTTTGTCGCGTAAATCCCTTTTACTAAAACGGTCATAACTTTTGATCCGTAAATCGAAATCAAGCGTTTCAAGCGCCTAAACTGTCCTCATAAAATTTATATTATAATAAAGTCTCCCTTTTCAGGAAATCACAGTTTATACATTCAGGAACTTCTGCAGAAACTTAAATTAAGTTTTGTTCGTTTTAACGAGGTTACAATTACGATTCGAGTTTCGTTTATGTCTTAAATCATTATACCACCATCAACAATCATCAAATCATTCTCTCAACACTAAATCCTCTCAAGAACATCATGTTATTGAGGTAACAATCATCAACCTTAAAACTAATTAACTAAACATCAAGATAATATCAAATCAATCATCAAAACCATACTTATATCCAAGATCCTTACTTTTCTTGAAACTTAAAACTTAAACAAAGTTTGGATGAATGTTTATACCTTCCTTGAAGCTTTTTAATACTTAATAAAGTCCTAAGATCGTTGATGAAGCCTTGGTCTAGCTTTAGGAGCCTTAAACTTTCATGAAAAATCAAGAAAATAAGTTAGTGATTTTCGGAGTTACTATTCATCACCAATTTTGAGCAAGGATTTGACTATGCTATACTAATTCAATGGCCATGAAATTTTACAAGTACCTTGTATATGGTATGAGGAAGCTTTGGTTAAAAGTTGGTGATTTTTGAATGAATAGATCATGAGATATGAATTTTTCTTCCCATGATGTTCTTGGAAATCAGAATTGGGTTTTTGGAGAGAGAGAGCGAGAGAGAGAGAGAGAATTGCCTCTAGAAAGTGTGTGGGATAAGATGCATCTCATTTTTAAAGGCTAGGCTTAGCTAGGTGTCTCATTTGTAAAAGCTTGCATGATAAGCTCCTTGAATTTATGTTTATCAAAATTTGTTATTTATTAATTTTTGTAACTAGCTTCCTAATTTATTAATTGTTGAATAAATTTATAAAATACTTAATTTCCTAGGTTATCATTTGATTTTGTCATCCTACATTATCTCACTTTCGTTCACGTACGTTTAAATCAATTCCCGTAAATGCTACGTCGAAGAATTCCGCTAATCGTAAATCATTACCATTTCCAGTGCTCGTACTTGGTTATGAGTTATGAAATTATAATTCTCAAGATTTTCTTGGTCGTAGTATAATTCTCTTATTCCTCGATGGCTCGTAAAATAATATCATTTGGACTATTGGTTTTCTTCGAAAACTCACGACTCTTGCATACACTCATTTAGTACGTATAACCACAATATGAACTCGGAAACTTATATTACACACTCGTATATGGTATGGTCGCAAAAGTTTTTAATAAACCTCAAGGTTACTATTCCTAGAGGTCATTTACTGACGTCAAAAATTTGGGTTCTTACAGTCTTCCCCCCTTAAAAGGATTCTGTCCCGGAATTAATTCAGAAATAGGCGGGGGCACGCTTCTCACAGGACCACCTCGAGTTCTCACGTTAACTTCACAGTGTTGGATCTCTTCATAAAATTTCCACTCATCCTTCAAATATATTTCCGGGTACTCATTTTATACTTGGTGACTGTTCGATGTTGGTGCTAATTTATACGGCAAATCTCTTATTCCTTTAAAGATTTCAACCAGTCCAATAATCCTTTGTTCAACATTCTTTCCCTTTCGAATCTCATCACTCCCTCCCTGGGGGGCACTTTCAATAATACTTGGTCTTTTACTTCGTACTTTTTATCTTTATAGATCTTCTGCATATCTCTATTATTCATCTTGGGCTGCCACTAGCCGGGTTCTTGTAAGTTCTAGGAATTTCTTTGGTATGTAGACTCAACTATGGTCCAGTATCCTCCGCTTACCAGTTTATTCCCAACCTAAGGGAGAACGATTCTTTCTTCCGTACAAAGCTTTGTAGACGTTCCAATGCCCGCACGATAACTCGTTATTGTCGATAATTCGATTAATGTCAATTGGTTACTTCTTTTGCCTTAGAAATCTATAATATGGACTATTAGAGCATCTTCTAGTGTTTGGAATGCTCCTTCAACTTATTCGTTTACCCCTCCATCACTCTTACTAGTCCTAGAGTTTCTTTACCTTAATATTTTCCTATTTTTGTGCATCATCTCTGACAATTATTTTATGTAAGAAGTTCTTGTCGCATTTCTACATGCTCGTCTCATGTTACACACTTAGCATCAGATTTAACATTTCTTCCCGTAGTAACGTAAGGCACATCATCGTCTTGTTGCCATCTTGAAGGAAGCAACATTTCATACGCAATTGATTGACACATTTTAGGATCGTGGAACGTTCAGCTTTCGTCATCGGTCGGACTTCTTTAATCATTCCCCGTTTAACATCTATAGTACTACGATACCTTCTGGATCTTACTTGTTTTTATTGCTAGCGACTTAGACGTATTCACGTTTATTGGTACCTGCTACTAGTGGCCTTTATAGGGCATGTACGATCTTCTTTGCCTTCTATGAGCTCTGAAAATGACATCCTTCATTCTTTCACGTTGTCCTTCGTAAGGGATATCAGCAACTATTTTCGTATGCTAGCATGGTAAGTACATCTATAGGAATTATCTGTCAACAATAGGCGATTCCCCAAACCAGTTTCAAATAAAATGTAAGCCGCTAAACGTATCTTCAATGGTCAGGACAGTCCTCTCATTCTACTTGTCGATTTGAGAACTCTAAGTCGTGCCTCTATCCGTCCTTTTTCGCAAAATATCCTGGGAAATAGTCCCATTGTGAAATTAAATCTTGGGTCCTTAGCGCGACGCAGTCGTTACGGGGTCTCTCTGTCCCAATTATCTCTTCTGCGTTCATAACAATTTTGTAGAGTGGAGATCTATTGTTGCATAATAAAATAAGTGGTCTTATTTAATCTATCACTCAAAATCCTCAAATAGCATGACGGCTAACTTGGTTCTTGATAATCCTCCTTCAAAATTTATTATAATAAACTCTTACTCCCATTTAGGTCATTTACAAGCCGCAATCGCCAAAATTTTAATCCTCGCCTTTCATTTCCAAAATTTACTCATAAGTTAAACTTTTTGTCCATTTTAGTGTGAACCTTATCGCGATTATTCTAGATTATTATTAGAATACCTTATGTCACGGACTTACGTCACATAGACATATCATTATACTTCACACAAAATCATATTCCTCGAATTCATACATGCTCGGTCTTTCCTGAATTCATTAGTACTTATCCCGATAGTGTTTCACAGAAGCGTACCTCATTAATCACGTTGGTATCTTTATTATCGTTCTTCCATAATCATGTTAAAGATCCTTAGGATGATAACCAAACATGGTATTCCCTTATTAAAATAACTTACTCATCACGATACTTCGATTGCACCATCATAACATTGAGTTTTTCAGTCTCATATTACAACAATCAATTATTAACTATATCTCTTTGTTCGGAAGGCAATTAGCCTTGAAAGAATGATTTTTTATGATATCGATGCAATTTAGACAATCTTAACCAGATTTCAAAATCTAACATCTGAACAAATAATGAGCTCTGAATAAAAGAGTCGCAACACTCAGAAGATCTATAACTTGGAAGGAAGAATACAACAAGGATTATCCTTCCATGTTCTTAAAATTTTATATTGTGATATTATAGAGAATATCCATTGAAAGCAATGATTGTTGAATAATAACATCATACGAATGATACTTGTAAGATTTTCCCATTGAAAGAATACTTTTCTTTTCTAATAATGAAGGAAATTTGAAATAACATTCTCAACCAAAGGTTAACCACTGAGGTTTCAAAATGATGTTATTTTGAAAGAAGGAATTTTGTTCAGTGATTAACAAATAAGGAAGTATATTATTCTTCAACTACTTTATGATTTTAAATGGATATTCCTTATATAAACGAATGAATAGAAATTTCATGAATGAAATATTTCATAAAACTGAATATGAATTCTCGTTTGAGTGGGCGACCTAGTTAGGTCTCAATTAAGTCGTTCTTTGAAAATTTCATCAACAATTACATTTTGCATATATAATGCATTATAGAATAATAAAAAATTGATTGGAAGTAGAACTAGCAAAATAATAACTAGTCCATATCAAGCAATATCATCAACCGACTAAGAAAATGGTCAGCGCAATTGATTTGGCCTATAGCTACTAGCTAGGACGATTAGTTAGGCTTTCATCGTATTAATTAAAATTTTGACTATTTAGGACAATTAACTAGTCATTCATGAGAACATATGCAACTAGGCATATTTCAGTTTGTTTGTAAAAAAAATCTCAACATCATAACCACTGAAGAAATTCGTGGCTACCTGGATGACGATTTTGAAATAAAAAGTTTTTTAAATTCGGGTCGAGAAAGAAAATTATAACTCTGAATCGAATGGTCTTGGTATCGGAACAATCGATAGCCTCTCATCAAATATTTCTTACCAATAAAATGGTACACTCAGAGGTGCCCTTGTTCACATACTTTATCAGATTCTCAAATAGAATTGAATTTATAATACCAATATCAAATTGATATCCTTACTATGATTTCAAAGGTCAATATACAATTTCATCCCGATTAGAAGAAAAGGATTCTCGAGGAATCTATGGATATTAGATCAGCCATGTTTTTAACAATTTGTTAAATATTTACAATCTCGACTAAGAAGCGTAAGTATGAAAGAAGAATCAAACGAAGACACTCATTATGAATATACATCAATGAATTGAGGAAAATTTATTAAAAATCCTTGGATAATTGAAATAGAGTGTAAATAGCTCTCAGCCGAACAAGAAGATCATAATCTATGAATGAGAGTTATGGATCAACTAAAAGAGTTGAACAAGTCCTGATGCGGAGAAA
Source organism: Apium graveolens (assembly GCF_009905375.1). Classification (NCBI taxonomy): domain Eukaryota; kingdom Viridiplantae; phylum Streptophyta; class Magnoliopsida; order Apiales; family Apiaceae; genus Apium; species Apium graveolens. The sequence continues at coordinate 38,555 of NW_027417575.1, read as the reverse complement.
GACTATTCAAGTTGTTGGTCACATCGGGAGTTCAAAGTAGGGAACAAAAGGGATTGCCTGATATGATTTATCAAGGCAATACGAATGATCAACAGTTTGGAGGGAGTAGCATGATAATGAGTAGGTGCCAAAATATTTCACATATTATCTTAACTCTCGTTATTATCCGTCTGAGGATGATACCACATTTTCCTCTTTGTAATTCCTTATTTCAACTAGTGTCTCTTTCAAATCATTGTAAAATCGCTTTCATCTTGACTTTCGCACGTACATCTGTCATTCTGGTGTTTTATCTCAAAGACCTTACTCAAAAATATTCCAAAAACATCTGTTAAGCTGATAGTTGCCTGCTACACACATCTGTTCCTAACTATTAGTGGCCAGTGCCCCCTGGGAACAGATCAAAGAGATCTCTTAGGGATTTCAATGCAGTCCATAAGTTCAGTGGCATGTGTGTGTAATTGAACATATGTTACCGAATATATTAGAGGTCTACGAATATATATATGTAGCCTCTGACATTATATCTACCGAAGAATTCCGCTCTAGACTCCCTGGTCTATCCTTTTTAAAAGGTTTTAAAATCGAACTATCATTCATTGTAATCTTACGCCATTCAATTGTAGTCATGCCATCAATTCTCAATGCTCTCGATCTCTGAGCTAAAGCACCATAACCTTATATGTTAAGCGCACTAATAATATCATGTAGTGTACTCGTTTTATGATAACATTCTTATATTACATTCAAATATTCCGTAATATAATTAGAATCCTTAAGGGTATATTGGACACTATCTCTGGTGAGTTTGTGATTAATACAACATTCCCATCCTCATTGGTAAAATGACACCTTCAACTAGTTTGGGTCAATAACCTCAATTGTATACTAATAATTAGACTTTATGGTCCTCACATGTGATGCCCCTTCACGGGCAACCTATAAAGAACTACGAGTAACCATACTCGTGTTATCACAATGAATAAATGGTGTTGGTAATATCGTCTTTACCCCAAATGCCCTGGAGACTCAGCTCCGAGTTCTACATCCACATCCTTTCCAAATCATATATGATTCTAAATTTTCTTCTTATCATTCCGATAATCTCCAATGGTTCTATTAGTCATACCTTAATACCTCAAATATACACTTATCCTAACCTACACATTGAGGCTACATCCGGTAGTCCAATGATGAACTCTATATGAGCTCTTACGAAATATCGCATCTAGACAGACTCCTAAAACTCTCGTCTCTGAGTACTATAACTTATTGCTCTGATACCATTTCTATAACGCCCCCAAATTCGGGGTCAGGAATCTGGGTCGTCACGCAATCCTTCAATCATGTGTAACCTGCATTAACTCAATAATCCAATAATTCCATATCACAGACCCCCAATCTCACACACTCACAAGTTATAGCCTTAGAAATGACGTACAAAAAGTATCATCTGTTATTAAAACTCAAATGTACTTTACAGGATCTCAAACAATTATTCATAACCTCTACATAAAGTTACAATAATTATGACTGATATCTTATACCTATCTGATACTTTGGCCCACCTGAGACAAAGCTGCCTAGGATTCTCCCCATGACTGCAAGTGACTAAGTCCCATACCGGCATACTGGTTATCTGTTGTGTTTTATCATTTAAAAGAAAGCAAGAGTGAGCTATAATGCCCAACATAATAATGTACAGTATGAAATAACTGTATGATAAACTCAAGTAAAATGTCATATATGATAAATATATTTTATTCAAAAATAGTTTTCCTTGGTGATACACACCTTCTTTTGAAAACAAATCTTTAGTGGATTTATTATCCTGCGAATACCTTAATGGTAAACCCATCACTAAGCTTAGGTTACGGTATTGTATCACAATTCCAGTTGGAAGAATAGGATGTTAATTGGAGCCGCCGCATACGATGATCAGTCGTACTACGGGAAAATAGTAACCTTTTCTACTATTATAAGGACGACACCTTCATATCCCGATTATCACCCTTGCCGCATTCGGGCTACGTATCCCATTTCTGGGTATACACATACTTCACAAGTTCCTGAGTACACAGAGTACCTTCACCTGCGGTACCTTTGGTAGTCCACCTAGCACACGTAGTACTAGAGTCTACCCCTCCCTTGTCCTTTAACAGAATTCTATCATATCTTGAGAACTCGAACCACATCGAAGTTCCCCCAAGCGTTTGCTTGTTGATAGAAACAACTTGTTTTATTAGCGTATATATGTATATGTATACGTACTTCCGAATTTTTCGGAGGAAGTACTAAAGATGTGAGTTGACTGTTGTCAACAGATAATTAAATAAGGGGGAGTTTCTTTTGAAACTATGCCCAAAAATTTAAAATAAGTCGAGATAAATTCATCGACGATCTGAAAGTATTCGTATGGTTTCCTGAAATCCAGGAGTATTTTTTAATAGGTTTTATGATTTTTAAATCATACTAAATCATTTAATAAATAATTAATAATTAAATAATAATCATTAAATAATTAAAGCTCGAATAAGTATACTTTAAAAGTATATTTGAAATAATATTCCTCAACTAATTTATGTTTAAGAAATTTAAAGTAACCTTTAATAATTGGTCGAGTTTGAAATGAATAATCGTTGGAGAATACTTCTCCTATATTAAATTTATAATCGAAATAATCTTCGTTGTTCAAGTAAAATATAGTTGAGGGAATACGATCTTTGGAAATCGTTTTAATAAAAGTTTGAGGTATTTAATGTTTCGCAAGTGGACATTGAGTCCCTTGGAATAAAATAAGTACGGACTTTTAATGGTCCAAAACATCTCCGGGATGATTCCCGAGTTTGTACTTTATAAAAACTTACCGACTCTCGACCTTGTAACTTATATATCACGCTCTACTATAGCATTTGTATTCTTAAATAAAACACCTCCGGAAAACTTCCAAGTTTTCATAAAATCATATGACCGATACTCGGTCTAAAATATATTCCTCATATATACAACGCTAGTTTCCAGCGTTATCGATTGAAATTCGATAATATTAATATACCAAAATCATTATCATATCGTATGATATTATATAACATAATTTGTAAAATATCATAACTATAGCATCATGTATATATCAACATTATTTGAAAACAAACACAACACAACAGTTTTAAAAAGGTAGGGTTTGAAAACTTGCCTGGAGTTTTACTACTCAAACCGCTTTCACTAAAACGTTAATATCTCTCAAACCGTTAACTTAATTGACGCACCGTTTTCGCGTGCGCGATCTAGACAAAATTTAGAACACATCATTTGAAAATGATTTTCTGGTAAAAGGGGTGAAAATCCTTAAGTGGCAGTTTCCTAACAGGGGGTTGTTTTTGACATTCGTACTCCGCGCGACCTCAGCTCCGACATTTTTATAAAATTGAAAATTTAACATTTTTACTTCAAATTTTTATGGAAGCTAATAAACTATATTTATTACTCTCTTCAAATATTTTATGATTTTTAAATATTTTTAAGTCAATCATTTATATTTACAAATTTTGTAATTTGTAGCAATTTTGTCGCGTAAATCCATTTTACTTAAACGGTCATAACTTTCGATCCGTAAATTGGAATCAAGCGATTCAAGCGCCTAAACTATCCTCTTAATATTTTCTATCATAATAAGGCCTCTCTTTTCAGGAAACTACATTTTATACATTGGGGAACTTCTGCAGAAACTTAAGTTGAGTTTTGTTCATTTTAACGAGGTTACGATTACGATTCCAGTTTCGTTTACGTCTTAATTCATTATACCACCATCAACAATCATTAAATCATCATCTTAACACTAACTCCTCTCAAGAAAATCATTTTACTGAGGCAACAATCATCAACCTTAAAACTAATTAACTAAACATCAAGATAATATCAAATCAATCATCAAAACCATAATTATATCCAAGATCCTTACTTTTCTTGAAACTTAAAACTTAAACAAAGTTTGGATGAATGTTTATACCTTCCTTGATGCTTTTTAATACTTAATAAAGTCCTAAGATCCTTGATGAAGCCTTGGTCTAGCTTTAGGAGCCTTAAACTTTCATGAAAAATTAAGAAAACAAGTTAGTGATTTTCGGAGTTACTATTCACCACCAATTTTGAGCAAGGATTTGACTATGCTATACTAATTCAATGGCCATGAAATTTTGAAAGTACCTCTTATATAGTATGAGGAAGCTTTGGTTAAAATTTGGTGATTTTTTAATGAATAGATCATGAGATATAAATTTTTCTTCCCATGGTGTTCTTGGAAATCAGAATTGGGTTTTTGGAGAGAGAGAGAGAGAATTGCCTTGCTTGCTTCTTGGAAATATGGTGGAAATAGGCTTTTGTGACTTTAGAAAGTGTGTGGGACAAAATGCATCTCATTTTCAAAGGCTAGGCTTATCTAGGTGTCTCATTTGTCAAAGCTTGCATGATAAGTTCCTTGAATTAAACAAAATTTGTTATTTATTAATTTTTATAACTAGCTTCCTAATTTGTTACTTGTTGAATAAATTTTTAAAATACTTAATTTCCTAGGTTATCATTTGATTTTGTCATCCTACATTATCTCGCTTTCGTTCACGTACGTTTAAATCAATTCCCGAAAATGATACGTCGAAGAATTCCGCTAATCATAAACCATTACCATTTCCAGTGCTTGTACTTGGTTATGAGTTATTAAATTATAATTCTCAAGATTTTCTTGGTCGTAGTATAATTCTCTTATTCCTCGATGGCTCGTAAAATAATATCATTTGGACTATTGGTTTTCTTCAAAAATTCACGACTCTTGCAAACACTCATTTAGTACGTATAACCACAATATGAACTCGTAAACTTAAATTAAACAGTCGTATATGGTGTGGTCGCAAAAAATTTTAATAAACCGCAAGGTTACTATTCCTAAAGTTCTTTTACTGACGTCAAAAATTTGGGTTCTTACTACTGATATGTCCTAAATAATGATTGACAATGTTTTGTTGGAATTTTTTGATATATTTCATTTTATGCTTGATAAATTAAGTTAATTTATTTACTAAATGTGCATGTATGAAATTATATCATTGTCATCATTACTAGTCGATCTAGGGAGAGACGCATAAATAAGATTTTTGGTTAAATCATTAAGTTAACTCTTCAGTTAATTATTAATCAAATCCCTGGTCCCTTGATATTCCCTCTCTCTCTCTTGGTTACTTAACCATCATTACTCGTCCAGTCATATCATCTCCTATTTTCACACAAAACGACCTTCTCTCTTTCGTTTCTCACTATTTTCTCCCTATTACAAAAATGGTTCTTTTCAACATGTTCATGATCTTTGAGAACTTCAACATAGAGTTCAGCTACACTGACTGGAAGCAAGATAGTCCCCTGATAAGGTGTGGAACTCGATTCCCCAGGAGATCTTGACGGAACTCATGTTCTTCGAGATGGAGTATCGTCTTCATCTCGATCACTTGGAAGAAGCATGGCGAGAATGCTCTTCATCAGCAAGAACGGATCATCTGTATTGCTGTGCTATTTGTACATAGTAGGAGGAACTAATCAACATCAACAGCCTTAGTTCTTTGACAAAGACTGTTGAGGTTCTTCTTAGAGTAGGACTATCTTGTAATTTCTTTTGCATGTAATCCACAAATTTCATGAAATGTACTCATCTGATATATTAATGAAATTTCTTTTGATTGCAAGATTTAGTCTATGCTTATTTCACTATGTATGCATGTAAATGTTCTTAATTGAAGCCTGTTAATCTTTACATCATCCAATTAAAATGTATACTTTGATGATTATTTTGATTAAAATTGTGGTTTGCTAATAATTTGTGATGCTTTGAATAAAAACTATTAAATTCGAATCGACAAATCCTGATTTTGTCAAATCCTGACAGAGAAGAGATCTCAAATACTGACGACAGGTTAGCATGTACCAATTGAAATTATTGGTGATAATTTATGAGTAGTTTTATTGCTAAAATTAAGTGTCTCACTTAATTAATGGTTAATGGTGGATTATCTGATAAACAAATTTCTACAATTATGTCTTGACAAATCTGTATGTATTTTATCTTTCCTTCCGCAATTTACTCCACCGTCATACTCTGTTACTCAGTAATTGTTACATGCCCGAAGTCAAATTCACTAAATTACCTTCTTCATATGAATGTGTTATACATACTCCAGAGTAGCAAAGCTATATAACCAAAAGAACCTTTGTGACACAATTCATCATGCACATAGCTTTATTGTTCATATCTCACTTATGCTCTCTCTCACAAGCTATACACATCATGACATCGTCTGAAGTTTCACCACTCTTCAGCCAAGCTACAATCATTCATGGAAACACATTTAGCACTAATAATTATTTTGCTCTGCTTACACATCAGAAGCTACCATCATCTTTTCATGACATTCATGATTTTCTTACTCCAATGTCCAATTGGATATACTCTTACGAACCCTATCAAGGTGTCATACAGGGCTGTCATGCAGGTATGGAATACAGCTTTGGTTAATGCAACAAATAATGGCTTCTCTTTTGAGTATAAGGGTCACAGGTATGAGCTTGATGTTGACGTTCTGCTTCAAGCTTTGAGATTGCCTGCCCTTGATGGTGCTCTTGATACTCATACCACTGAGCAGTTGTTTGATATGTTAAGGACTTTAGGCTATAAAGGAGAAATCACAACCATTGGAAAACTGGCAAGAACTAAACTGAAAAGAGAATGGAACTTTTTCTTTGATTGGATCAATAGGTGCTTCTTGAACAAAATAAAAAATTTTGATGCTCTTCCATTCACTTCTCTGAAAATTGGGTACTCTCTTCTTTACTCTGGTAATTTTGATTATGGTAATACTATATTACAATTCATAATTGCTAGGAGAGCAGATGCATCAGGAGTTATAGGGTATATTAGATTTTCTACAACTAATTTTCAATTTTCTATGCCCTAATGCTATTTTTAATGATGATGAATTACTTTCTGTTTTTCAAATATCTGAAAAAGCAATCACTGATCACATTAAAAGGGATGAAAAGAATAAATTTTCTGGACTCTCCCTTTCTGCCTAGAGGGGTCAGGCAATTTCTGTTAAGAAATAGACCTACTCCTACACAAGTGCATGTAAATCCTGATGCTGGCACCTCTGTCACAGTTCCTGATGCTGAGAGACAAGTAACTACCCATCTTGTTTCTAACCCAAGCATCTCTTCTTCCAAATAACAAACACACCCACCTTCTAAATTAGCCTCCTCTGCTGTCTCTCTAAAGACATCAGTTGTAGCAAAGAAAAGGCTAGTTAAGAAATCTGTCACATCTGGACAGAAAGCTAAACAAGCCTTACTGAGTGAGAGTGGGAAGAAAGAAGAATGCTTTCTAGTCAGGAAAAGAAGACTGATCATGCAAGATAATTCTAACTCCGATGACCAGATGCCAATAGGGTCTTTTTCAAAAACCAAGAAATCCACTGTTCCACATCCCGATGACTCTGTAGACATTACTGGAACCAATGAGCCAACTATTGATGCTAGTGCTCTACTAGACAAACTTCCATTGATCAAAGCAATTGCTGTGCTCAAGACAACTGAAAACAACAAGTTGAAAAGAAAAGTGAAGAAGTAGTTGGGTACATCAGAAAGAAGAAAAAGACTCAGTCTCCTGCCAAGGATGTCAGTACATAAGAACCTAAGTCTCAAAAGGATTTAGAAACTGCAACACATCTAGTCACACAAGAACCATCTTCTCAAAGGAAAGATGCAGACAACGAGGTTGCATAAATCATCGTTGATATTGCTCAGAGTGATCTTCTTGTTGACTCTGATCAACTACTACAGGAAAAGAAATCTCATCAGGAGGCATTATCAAAGGTGGATGCAATCATCAATGATCCTATTTTTTAGAAGAGCACACAAGAACCTTCACCAAGCATTGCTGAAGCAGCTCACATTTCTCAGACTCCACAAGAACCATCAGTTCAAAGTACTGATGCTGGTCTCTCACCTCCTCTTGACAGGTCAAATCCTGATGTTACAACAGCTCCTACTGAGTTTCATCCTTCATCTGCACTAGCTACTATTGATGATCCTCTATTGATTGCTAGTTTGTAAAAGCATCCTGATGTGCTGTTTGTTCCTCCACTATCATCACTTCCACTTGAGGACTCACATTCAGGTATTGTTATATTTCTCATATGTTCTCATGTTTGTATGATTATAAATAGTCTCTTCTTTGAGGTTACCTCTATTTATATGACAAGCATACTAATATTCTCAGCCATCTCTTATTTCTTTGCTAAATGTGTAATTGAGCCTTTCTATGAGACTGTGTGAAAATATCATGTGAGAAAATTAAATTTTTGAGTGGCAGTCTCCTGTACTAGAAAAAGGAGAGGTAGATTTGAGACAAGAATCTTATAAGTTTTTTTTTCACTTACTTATAAAGTTATTCTTTGAGAGCCATATTACTCTTAAAAGTAATATATTATGTGAGAAGTGATGACATCACTTGAAAAGAAAAGAGAGATTTAGGTGTTACCATGTTTCTGTTTCAGGATCTCATCAGCCACAGGCACCTAATGCAAAGGATTTCTATAAAGGCAAGGCAATTCAGCCTAATTCTGCAAATTCTTCTAAGGGTTTGTCTGATTCTGATAATGACAGTGATAAGAATGATTTTGACACAGCTGAGCTTAAGACTGTAATTGATGCATCTAAGAAGTCCAATGTTGGTTCTTCTTTACACTTCAATGAAAATCCTTCTTATTACAGTACTGATGCTAAGCATTTTCAACAGACGGAATGGGATTATAAATGGAGACTTGCAAATACTTTTATCTCATCTATTGTTGGCCTACAATATATTCATCACGCCTATGATGAAATTCAAACTCCTGATCTGAAGTTGCATCTTAAGGCCTCTACTATTTCTATTAAAGGAATTCACTCTAACCTTGAGGATATGAAGAAGTCCCATGCTGCTGTCAAGGATAAAATTGATGGATTTATGATTCACACACCTACCTCAGCTGAAATCATGAGTATGAAAACTACTATTAAAGGTGTTGTTCAATCTCAACACAGCATGGAATATAGACTTTCCTCCTTGGAAGATAAGGTTTCTTCTATAGCTGACAAACTGGATGCTCTGTTTTCTCTTCTTTCAAATACTGATGCCAAAAAGGGGGAGAAGATAGTTGCTACAAAATGTACACCAGATTCTATTCAGATAAAGGATAAAGATATTGATGATGATGGTGATAAGAATCCAGTTACAAACATTCAAATTGCTTCTTCTGCTCAACAACCTCAACATTCCAAGAAGACTGGTTCTTCAAGACAAGGGAAGTCTACTGGTGCTCATAAAGCTAAGCACAAGAGTACTACTGATGCTCCTGAGGATGATGATGTTAAAATCTCTAATTTAGCAGATGCTAAAGGGTTATTCTTTCCTTACAAACATAAGGAAACAGGTGAAGAGATTATCTTGTACTATAAAGACAATAGGTTTGAGAAAAAGAATGCTAGGAGTGCTCTTGGGTCTATAACTGAAGAATTTCCTGATCTAACAGCTGAAGAAGTAGTTATGCAACAAAAGGAGTTAATGGCTCAAATTGAAGCTGAAGCTAACACTTCTAAGGGAAGAGGAAAAAGAGGTGGAAGATCTACAAGAACTAGAGGAAGAGGAGGAAGAGGAGGAAGAGGAAGGACTTCTAAACCAAATCAAGTGACTACATTTAATTCTGCATTTCTGAATGTTCTATCCAGAGAAGGTTATCTTCCTGTACAAGGACATGAAGGAGCTGAAAAAGTTCAGAAGCCAGAAGAGTTGATTATTCAAAGGAAGAAAAGATCAGCCACTGACATTGATCAAGCTGATACAAAAAATCAGAATGTAAATCCTGAAATATACACAAATGCTGAGGTAAAAGCAGATCTTGAGGTTGTAAACCTGATAACTGATTTTGACTCTGATGAAAAAATGATCAAAGCATTTAATGAGTCAACTCTTACTACAGTAGTCACTCCTCATATTTCAGAGGTTGATGAAAAAGAAAAGGTTGACAGACGGAAAGCTGATCAAGCATGCAAAGATTATGTGCAGAGAGTTTTAAAATCAAAGAGGGAGCTATAGCATAAAGCAAAAGGGAAGATTCATGATTTTTCTAAAAGTTATGCTCCTCTCAGCAAGAAGGATAAAAGATGAAAAGACATTTATACATTCGATTATCCTAAAGGGGTCAAGCATGTTGAATTTGTGTCAGCAGGGTTAAGGGATTCTATTTTAGAACAGGAAGATGTTAATAAGTCCATCAAGAAACCTTCTTGGGTGGAATATAATGAAAAACTGAAACTTGTCAAATCTCGAACCAAAGGAGGCATTGGCCATTCTAATATGGAGATTCTAAGATATGATATGCTGGATACATATACTCTGACTGAGAATCTTGGTGAAAGAGTTTCTCCTTCACATCTTGAGAAAGTTAAAGTTGTGAAGATTGTTTATAGAAAGATAAATGATAATAATGTCAGAGAATAGATTATGTACTTCTTGAGGGATGGTAAATTAAAGAGCTTTACATTGCAGCAACTCTTAATGAAGACTGTGACAGAATTGAAATACATTTACTATCTTCTTAGAATTGAGAACAGTGTCACCAGAAATTGGTCTTCTATGATACTTGAAGTCATCAGAAGAAGAGTCATAACAAAAGATGATAAATACAATGGTGATTATGTTCATGTGTAAAGAACTTATACTGGTCAAGAAATGAAGATGGAAAAAGGAGATACAATTCTAAAAGTTTTTCTCAACAGTTCTCAGTTATCTTTCAGTCTTGATCATGAAGATGTCAGTTTAAGCTTTATGTTGATTGGTGATCTTGAGATAAATAAAAGCTCAATTTCTAAATTAAGATCAGCCATCTATCAGCTTGGAGAAGACACTGAAGAAAAGAGAGAGTTGAAGATAAAGCTTGTTAAAGTCCTACGAGACAAGGAGGAAGAAAGATTGAAAAACTTTCTGGAAACAACTGTCAGTGATCTGAAGATACTGAAGTAAGATTTACATCGTGTACATTTTGTTGTTGGTTTTGGCATAATTGAGAATGGAATTTGTACTTCTTTACATTAAGCATAAATTGGGGGAGATTCTTACGTACTGATTCTCAATGATCAGGAAAAGCTCAGGATCTGGTTGTTCGGGTGTCAACAGTATTTGATGTATCGTCAGGATTTGACACATCATCAGCATTTGGATGTCATCAGTATCTGGAGACAGTCAGCTTAGAAGATTTGTTCTGTTCCTTATATTTTGGAATAGATATCTTTTACGTCTGAGTTATAGGACTTTATCTATTCAGTTGAAGATATGTATCAGTTTCGGTTAGCTTTTGATAATGCATATCCTATATTATTTAGTTGTAGCCGTGTATTATATAAACACAGTTTAGGTCATCACATAGTGGATTAACTTGAGCATCATACGACCTAATAGCTCTCAAGAACATCAGTATTTCTTGAGAGAGTTTGGTAACAGTTTTTATCAGAAATATAAAAAAGCTTTTATATTTTATTACTTGTTTGAAATATTTATACAATTGTATCCAACCCCCTTAAACAATTGTATCCTTACTGGGCAACACTTCAACAACTCGTATAAAATAAAATTTATTATATGTGAAGTAATCAGTATCTGTTAAAATAACCTAAAGTAAACTACGTCAAGACTTGTCTAGAGGAAGAAAAGAAAGTAGAAAAAAGTATAATGTGAGATTTAGAAAAGTTATGGTAAAATTAAAATTTCAAGGTCCTGCTAGTAGCTGCCTGGTGACATCTAATATTTCATCAATAATGTGTCTTATTTTATTTCATTTTTTATTTGCATTTCAGAAAGCTTTGGAAGCTCCAATAATTTTAAATCTTAACACTAACAAATGTTTCTTTGGATCTTCTGGTCTTTCTGTCTGTCTCTCTCTCTCTCACTCACACACACACACACACTGTTACGACCGACATTTTGTGTAATATTATTTGTGAACTTTGTATAATATTTGAGCCGAATGTAAATATACTTAATGATTGTACGTTGTGTGAATGAAAATTTCTGCATTTTAAATTGCTTTATGTAGAATATAATTTTTCAAAGCAAAAGTTTATTTATTTCCCATTTTTTAATTATAAGGAATATTCTAAACCTTGGAAAAAATTTCTTTTAAAAGTTATTTCATTCAAAAATTTCAAAAGTGATCTTATAAAATTTCTAAAAATCCAAGTTATTTTATGTTATAAATTTTATAATTTTTGAACTTGTATTTTATTTTATAAAAATAAATCTTTAAAAATTTATTTGTTATAATTAGTAAGTTACATGGAAACTCTTGCATGCAAATTACTCTTCCATTCTATTAAAGGGCAAAGGAGACCTTTCCAACCCCACTAACTCACTTGTTGTTAACTAAATTACCACATTAACCTTGCATGCAAAATGGCCTAACTTTAGCTAGATGGTATTCTTGTACAGTCTCATTTCCACTCATTTCTTTTAGTCAATCAAAGGCATAAAACCAAAAACAAAATGTGAGAAATCATTTCACTCACTCCACACTCCAACTCTCCTCCCCCTCCCTCTCCTTGCTCTCGGCCGAGAACCCCTTCCCCCACTCTCTTCCATTTTTCCATCCCATTTTCATCTTCCCTAGTGTAATTCTTCCACCTACATTTATTTTATATACTTCCCAAGAGTTTTATGATTTGGGAGAAGAAGTTTCATGGTTGCATGTGTAGCTTTTGTGTGATCTCCAAAGAGAAACTCTTGATTCTTGTGAATTCAAGAGCTCTCTATGAGATATATTTTATATATGTTTTAACTAAGTATATTATGGAGAAACCATGCTTTAAAAACCTTTGCATGCTATTAGTATGATGATCAACTGTGACGCCCTCCAAACCCGGGTCAGAAGTTTGGGGTCCACAACACATACACAATATATAAACGTGTATAAAAATATTATTTGCAATGACCATATTTCACATAACCACGGATCACAACAGGTTAAAGTATGAAAACAAGCCACAATCTTAATCTTTACTACAACGTACAAATCCCAACTAATTTAACTTACAACTGATAATAAAATCATTCTTACAATCTGACTATCTCTCTACCGCATGAAGTTTCTGCTAGCTCGATCCAACTCAACTAGAACCTTAGCCCGCACTTTGGACTGAGGAACTTCACTATCATCCATATTCTTTTCAACTGTAAAATATATAAAATAATCACAAGGGTGAGCTAACTAGCTCAGCAAGTCTTAATAAGGATAACTGAGGTTAAGCAATAATCAAATGAAATGATTCAGAGGAATCAAGTTTCTTTTTAACTAATCATTAGAATTGGATATTCATTTTAGATTTTAAAAACCAAGGTTGGGATGCTTATCAGTCACGCACTAACCCCGAGCAAAGCACACAACACTGCTCTAATTACTGGATCCAAGGCACACATTGGCCTATAACTGACCATGAATCTGGTCTGACCACGAATCTGGTCCACATTTAGAAAACTATCCAATCCTAAAACAATTCAGTGTAATAAACAATATAATTCAATAAGCAAGATCATAATGAACATTGATAAAGCACTTGTACAAAAGCGTAATGCAGTTCATGAGTATCACAAGGGGATATCAAGGTATGTATAAGAAACAATTTTCAGTTTGTAAAAGTATCATGTATTAGATCAGTGATGATTTTTAAAGGTATAGTTCTTTGATGTTATAAGGAATGGTTGGGGTATAAAAGTTTCGGTGTTTTTAAATAATTTTCTTCCAGTGTTTGGTGTTTGGTAGTTAAACATTTGGGGAGCAGTATCATATTTGGGTGGTTGGGTATCTGAAAATCAACAAAGGATAGTTTACAAAGAATAAGAATTATGGATCAAGATCAAGAAAAATTAGGGTTCAAGGTTAAACAGTTTAAAACACTTGCAATATAAAACAGAAGTTATTTTAAATAATAGCAACATGTTAGGAAACAGTTCGAAAATATTTGCGATAGATCTGGAAGAAAAGTTCAGAAGTACTTGCCTTACAGGGCTTTACAACTATTATTGATTAATTCTTAGCTGACTCTGTCGCTCAGGCTTTAACGTCCGATCACTAGATCCCATTGGATTCGACTTTGATACTCAAGTTTTTCTGTTGAAACTCTATTGAGCTCGTCGACTGACTACTAGGTCATCTCTAGTCCATTGTCCACCTTCAGGTTCCCGATTATAACCTATAGGGTCGAAATACCCTATGTTAGACGTCATGGTATGCTTGACATATCCTCGATACTAATTCTTACCCAACGATATTCAAACCCGACTCGTAATTATGAATATTATAATAACACACGCAACAAACAGGGTTCACAATCTCGAAGATCGGTTCGGTGTTCGTTTTCAGAAAATAAATATATATATATATATATATATATATACTCTTTATTTTACAAAATCAGGGTTATCGATTTAGAAAAATATTTCATTACATTGTACAACCAAGTTTTTTATATAAAATATACACATATACATATAGTCACTCGACGTCCCGATAATCATTGGATATGTTCCCGTATTTACATAATTCAATTTCCCAGGAAATCGGACAGCGTCCCCTTTGTTTATCGGGCTACCCGTCGAAACATCATCGACGTCAATAACACAAATTACAATCCAATTTTCACATTTCCACAACCATTCCCATACGGAACTAATCACATGACTCATTTTATTTATTTAATAAAAATTAGGACTCAGAATAAATTCATCACCAGTCCACCGTCGGCTCGCCGAGGCTCATCGTCGACGGCGGTAAAATTCGCGGGTACCCGTTGCTTTGGGTTTCCAACGCTAAATTCTACCAATTAAAATTCGTCGAAATAATTCAAAATTAAGAGTTAAAATTCGAGAAATCATAAAGGTAATCATCGAATTAAATAAAAATCACCACATCAGTCTTCGAATTACTGGCAATTAGTAAAACCAAACCATATATACACACGTATGGCTGGAACACTAACACATCAAAGCGAAACACAACAACAGACAACGCACAAGGAACCAGGCCACCTAACCTCTCGGAGATTCCGAGAGGCAGCAACCATAACAATTGATTGAGAATACATACACATACTGATATATATATATACATGTAATCAGTAACACCAAGAAACTGAATACAATCGCGAACCAATAAAGCCCGGCCGGAAAGAAGAGATAACCGGCACTTACCGGAAAGGAAAAGAAACAACTGTAATCGGAACGAGAAAAGAAAAGGGACGGAAGCGGGGAGAGGGAAAAAGAGAGAGTGGGAGAGTAAGATGAGAGATTACAGGGGTGAAGAGAATGAACAACGCTGGTTTCTTTTTGTTTATTATTTTTATTTTCTTATCCTTGTCCACTATACTGCGCGAATGAATTGAAAAGAGACCGCGTGTCCAAGGATTTACAGGGGTGTGACACCTGTCCAATTTCTTACTGCATGCCCAATTTCTAATTCGTGTTTCCCAATTTATCGAACCAGGTTGCCCATAAAATAAATTCGGAAAATTAACAAAATAGTATTAAAATTTTCTAAAAATGGCGAAACTAATAAAATAATTTTTTTATAATTTTTGAAATGCAACTCGTACCCCCATTTCGAAATTAACGAATCGAGCTGTATTTTAAATAAATTCAGAAATTTACAAAAACAATCTTAAAATGTTACAAATATCCCGAAGTTTAAGAAAACATAAATTTCATAATTTTAAAATAATTTCTGAAATGCAGTTTATACTCGCTTTTAGCAATTAAACGAATCGACATGCTGGTGAGATTAATCCCGAAAATTTCCAGAATAATTTTAAAATTCTCGAAATATTTCAAACTTAAATAAATATGAGTTACATAATTTTTGAAGAATTCTAGAATTTAAATACAGATTTTATAAGTAAATATAATCAGAAAATCACACAGGGTTAAATAATTGATGAAATATTGATTTCAAAATTTTATAAAATCCAAAAAATAATTATTGTAATTATATAACCATAAAAACAATTTTAGAGACATTCCATATATTTATGCAAATAAATTTGCACTAAATCCACTCTTTTTGAAAGTGAAAACAATTCAATACGACACCATAATTAATCACGCGGACAACCTGGTACACTATAAATCACACATCAATAATCAAACAACCCATAGCAGTCAAAACCAATACACATATTTTATTTATTTAATAATTTCCATAATTACATTATTACATAATTCAAAAATACCCGAGTCGTTATATCCTTCCCCCTTAAAAAGATTTTATCCTCAGAATCTGGTTTAACTAAATGAGTGAGGATTTTTGTCAAGCATATCTGACTCTAGCTTCCAAGTAGACTCTTTTACTTGAGGATTTTAAACGTACTTACTATGGATATACTCTCATTTCCAAGAACTCGCCTTTAACGATCAAGAATTCGGATCGATCACTATATGCAGAATAAACTGGGATAAGAGCCCATTGGCTCCTAACCAATCGCTTAATTCAGATCAAATACTTTTCGGTTTAACATTGACAGGCAATACATTATATGTACACACTGTTGTGACAGTCACATCAACTCATGAATAACTTTACCTATATTTATCAATACCTCGAATGGTTCATTAATTTTAGGACTTAACATGTCCCTTCTACTCAAACTTATCCAGTCTCTTTCAAGATGAAACTTGTACTAACACTACTGGTCCTATTTCTATACTCATATTCTCTCTCGATACAATTTCTCCTTCTTTCTTTGTCTATTCCGAGCCGCTTTCATCAATATTACTACGCTCTTGGTGTGCTGAATTAACTTAGAATTTGACAAAAAAAATTCTCCCATTTTATCTCAGTAAAATGGGGACCTACACTTGCGTTCTCATAAGGCTTGGTAAAGTGGCATTCTAAAGCTGATATTGATGGTAAATGATCATCCCATTTTTTCTTGAAATTCAATCTCTCAACATACCTTACATTTCCTAAATCGCTTCCTCGCTCTGACTCTTTGTTTAAGGATGGTAGGCGGTGCTCGTTTTCAACTTGGTTTCCAATCATTTAAACATTTCTTACTCTTTTCCATTAGTTAAGGCTGGAAAGTAATCTCATATAATCACTTATTATCACCTTTAGGCTATTTGAACTTTATATTCCACTCTTTCCAATTCGTTTATTAACTCCTCGGTGGGCTTGATTACATCCAATCCTTTCTGTCGGCATATGGCATCTATTACCATACGGCTTTGCTTAGGTAGTTGTTAATGGATTAATTCGGAATCTTTTTTTAACCTTAGTCAAAATTTCATTCTTGAAGACTCAACGTACGGTTGCTTTCCTTCCGGTCTTTGAAGAGAAATCCTTGGGCATTCCACACAGACTTTCTTATTCCTTGAATAGCTGAGGATGTTATCAATAAATACAGTTTGCTTATCTGAGTACTCCTTGTATAACATGTCCCTTAATTCCTTATAGACTACTGATACACTTGTTATCTCGCATAACATCACCGGAGCTTGCAATGCTCATAACTCACTTTAATCATAATTTCTGATGTGTTTTCAGGTCGGATCTTAAGTTAATCCCCGAAACATAACACACTTCATGAATTAGGTCTCGTAGGTAATTAATTATTTATAGGGTCTCACTTCTTCTTATTCATTGTTTTGTTAAACTCCCGATAATCAGTACATACTTTCATAATTTCATTTCTTTTCTCCCTTAACATCACTAGTACACTTCATGATTCGCTTCTTGTAAAACCACTCCCTGGGTCTGCCTTATCCACTGGGCCTCTAATACTTCGCGTTAATTCTTAGACATGTCCTAACACTTTCTAATCCATCTTGAAGTTTCCTTCTTATACCTGGTTATCACTATTTTTCTTTAAATTTCCGTAAATCTTAGCATTTCTTCAATAAATTAAATACTTTATATTGTGAATTCCCTGTGGGATCTCATTTCTTAATCCTTCTACTTGTAGTATCCAAGTGCTAGAAGAAAACCTGAGGATATCGTGATCGTTCTCCTGGGTGCATAAATTTCTTCTTACTAACTGCTAACATCGTGATCCATTATCTTCTCTTGACATCTCTTTATCTTTCCCTTAACAACTTTGACTGAAAGGTCTTACTATCCCTCCTTGCTCCTTTTGGATTATGAATTCTGACTTCCAATTTTAACTTCTAAAATTTCATAGATAATCCTTGCTCCTTTCATAGATTTTACACCTTCCTCCATACATGTAATGTTTCCCAATCTTTCAAAGCGAATATTATTATTACTGCTAATTCCAAATTATGAGTAGGGTACTTCTGCTCATAAGGTTTCGGTTGTCTGGATGCATTTATAATAACTTTATTGTGCTGCATCAACACACATCCTATTCCCTTATGAGAAGTATCACTATAAACTACAAAAATTTCTTTGATACTTTCAAAGTGATAAGGCAGGTGTTGTAACCATTCCCTCCTTTAACTTCGCAAACTTTCTTCACACTTCTCTATTTCATATAAACGTCCCGCTTTTCCTGGTAAGCTTCGTCAAAGGTATCGCAATCTTCAAGAATCTTAAACAAATTTCCGATAATAACCTTCCAATAATAAAACCTCTTGCTTTTATTGGTGCTTTTGGTCTTTCTTTATTCATAGTAACTTTAATCTCTACTGGAACCCCCTTTGGTTTCCTCCTCACTGACTATTTATGCTAAGAATTATACTTCCTACCATCAAAGCTTTCACCCTGTAAACTTTTATACAACTTCTTTATTCTTCGACTTCCCAGCTAACATTAAATAGTTTGCATGGTCCTCCTTTGACTTTAAGGAACATAAATACAACTTATTCAGAGCTGCCTTCAAGATTCGGTTCATCAAGTTTAAATATTACTAGTATATCGATTAATCCAAGTGACCTTAATAGAATTTTATAACAACAGTACTTAGTTCTGAAAATTATCCTTGATATGTTCATAGGTTCCATCTTCAATTGGTAATACCCAAATCTTAAATCAATCTTAGAAAATACTTTGCTTCTTTCATCTGATCAAACAAATTATTAGTTCAAGATAACAGATACTTACTCTTGATAGTAAACTTGGCGAGCTTTCGCTAGTCGACCCATAATCTCATACTTCCATCTTTCTTATTTACAATTAGTACCGGTGCACCTTATAGGATACAATGGGTCTAATCGCTTCTTTTTCTAACATCTCTTACATCTGCTTTGCTAACTTCCTCATTTTAACTGGTGCCATCTTGTGTAAGGCCTTGGTCACTGGTTTTGGCTCAGGTTCTAAGTCAATCACGAGCTTCATTTCTCTATCGGGAGGAAATATTGATAACTCATCTAGAAACATATCTTGAAACTCCTTAATTGCTATAAAATCTTCAAATTTTGGTTGCTTCTGACTTTTATTTATCTCATAATCACCATAGTGCTCACATCTTGATCACCATAATCATCGTTAACAAATTCGTAACCCTCCTTTTTCCTTTATGCCTCATCATATTCTCATTTAACGTCTTCAAGACTATATCTTCATCACAATGGTTCATCTGGGCCTCATGCTTCCATAGTTAATCCATTCCTTATCTTGCTTATCTGGGCCTCATGCTTCCATAGTTAATCCATTCCTTATCTCAATTCCATCATTGGTATTTACTTATGTAACAGTTACACGTTCTTAACTTGCTAATCCTTTAATCATAATATTATCAATTCAACAGGTAATTCATTTCATCAACAAAACCTTGAGAGACAAACAATTAAGTTTCTCTCACATCTTTTTAATACTTTAACGCATAAGGTATTCACCATAATCATCCATGTTATCACGTCCGTATTCTGAATAACATATTTCACAGGAAAATTGCATATTTTTGTTCTCAAAGACACATTCCTTATTGGAGTAGCTTCCCTTGATCCTTAGTGCATCCCTGACTGGGTTAGTGATTTATAATTCTCGCCATATGCCCATGTTTGCTTTCCATGTGTGAGAGGTAGATGGAAATTTGCCCGCTTGGTCCATAATACATTGATTTCTGATTGAAAAACTCTTGCAAAGAATGATGGTATAATGAAACAACTAGAAGGATTCACAATTCAACAAAAATTAGAGTTCAAAAAAAAGAAGAAACAAGGATTTGAATATGAATGAGACAATAACATTGGTACTTAAGATGGCCAGTCTTTCATACCATATGGCATACATCACATGATTAGGTGGTGTCCCACCCAACTCTTCGTCATTTGACAAAGTATCTTACCATAACACTGTTTGTCCCAATCAGAAAGCAAAACTTGAGGGAAACAATTAAATTTGAAAGGAATGCAATATCCTCCTTTTTGACATCATCATAAGGAATTTATTAAGAAAAGAAGTTCATACATTTTTAGGAATTAAATAGGAATATAATTTGTAATATTGAAGAAAAGAATGATACCATTGGTCACCATCCACATTCCACTTGTGTTCATCTTTCGAGCTTTGTTCGATCATATCCCAATTGTGTCATATAATAACTTTAGAGGGTATGCTAAAATGCTTTTGCACATTAAGCATTACGATAGATTCTTACTTGTTAAGTCTTGCGTGTTTAACATCGCACCTACACGTATAATACTTTAATAATTCGATCATAATGGCGTTCCCACCAGATAACTTCGAGTTTCCTCTTTTTAATTTAGAATAACCATGAATCATTCAACATAACGATCCTTTTGTTAATAATATTCTTCTTTTGGAAAGATCTGGAAATATTCCCAATCTTCTTCGATCATGCCCCGGCTTCTGTTAAATCAATGAATTCTTCGAACTCTGATAGTCCTAGTAATTGGATGAATAGTTACTCCGTACACTGATTCTGTTGTTAACCTTGTCAAACTGTTAGGAATATTCAACTTCTTCATAATCGCGGGTTACTTTGTTCTCTGAATTAACAATACTAAGTGTAATATCCGGGATATATCGTGTAATTATTTTTTCTATTATATAATTATTATGTGTGTTCAGTATCTATTCTGTGAGTTAATTGTTAAAGTGTTATCTGTACTTGATTATTCAAAAATAATATTAATTGAGTATTTTAATTTTTATATGTCCAAAATAAAATATAGATAATTGTCATATCTTCCTAATTATTTTTATGTTGGTTTATGGATTTATAAGAATCATCTGAAATTTCTAAAATCTTTTTCCGGGTAATTAAAATCTATTTTATAAAAACGGGAACCAACCGACGTCAACCGTTGTTACATTTTTGGAACCCGAAACTCTTTCGAGAACTCCTTCCTAACCTAATTGTAATATTCCGAGCATTTTCCATGTTTCGACTTTTTCGATCCGGCGTATGGTTTGTCCTGCGCGGGTCCCGACGCAACATTTTCGATACAATATTCGTTTCGGTAAATCAATAAAACCCGCAATTTCGATAAATGGGAGCTTTTTATTAAACTATCACAATTATCACTTTGTAATACGTGTAACCAGGCGCTGAGACCAAGACCGCAGTACAAATTGTACTGATTTGAATAATTATCCCGAAAACCGATACCGTTTGGATAAGTTTTTACAAATAAACGTATCGTTTTATATTCGGAAAGATCCAACGGGATACTAATTTTCCGTAATTATAAATAGCCTTTTACCGTAGTTTATTTCGTATCAAAATCAATTGCAGACAGATAATTATATAATTTTCAGAGAAAAACCCTAATTTCCTAAAACTGTTCTAAGAATCAAACAAGCATTTGGAGGTGTTATTGAATTCGGTTTGGAAAGCTCGAGTAACCAATCTGAAGGTCTTGAAGAGCTCTACCAGATTCTGTAATCCATACACCTGCAGAAATCAAGGTTATTTTTCTAAAAATTTATTTATTTTCGAATTTATTTTATTAAAAATATGAATTTTTGTTCGGATGATTGTTTGTATGATTTGATGATTGCATGTTGTAGAGCTTGTTTTCCTGATGATTTTCATATGTCATACGTCTGATTTGGAGTTCAATAACATGTTCAAATTTGAGTTTGATTTTCGAATTTTAAAATTAGGGTTTATAACCCGTATGAATGTTCTTAATTGAAATTTAGGGGTTTCTTATTCAGTGATAGATTAATGTTGTGTAATAGTGGGTTGTGTTCTCTGTGAAATTTGCAATCTAGTCGTATAAGTTTCATGAACCAACGAGGTATGTAGAGAAGGGAGTTGTGTTTTGAAGTTTTCCGATGTTCGCCGGAAACTGGAAAATTTCACGGCCAAATTTCGGCCAACTCAGGGATTGTTAGGTTGTTTTGACTGCATGGTTGTGTTCCTGGTAACTTGTAGATGTGATCTGGAGGTGTTGGTGGGGTGAGGACGCCGGGAACGTGTTCTCCGGCCATCCCCGACTGTTTTCCGGCGACCCCCTGGAAAATTACAGTTTAGTACCTATAGTTTTGAAAATGATGCAGTTTGGTCCCTGTAGTTTCCAGACTTTGCAAAAATTGGATTTCTGTTTTAAAAATGTTTAAAAATCATATTTCCTATTTATTTTTATTATAAAAAATTCATTTTTAATTTCTGAAAATTCTAAAAATTATTATTTTAATTCTGAAAATTATTTTTAATTCACAAATAAATCTAAATTAATTAGTTAATTAATTTCAGTTAATTTCTAATTGATTAATTGGTCAATTAATTCGAAAATTAATTGATTAATTGATTTAATTAATTATTAATTGATTTTAATTAATTATTTAATTAGATTTAATTATTTAAAAATGATTTAAAAATTCTGAAAATAGTTTCGAGCTTTAAAATATTATTCCAAATTATTTCCAAGGCTCGATAATTATTCTAAAATTATTTCGGAGCCAGAATTGGCCAACCGAACCCTGTTTATTAACCCGAAATTGATCCAATGACCCGTTTTAATTCCCAAAAATGTTTTAAAAATTATTTTAAATACCAGAAAGCCTATTTATGACCCGAGACTTCTTTATAAATGATATATCATTTATTATGTGATGTATTATATGCTATATGTGACTTGTTAATTGACTATCGGTCTATATATTCTGTGTTTACTTGATCATTGCATAACTTTCAATCCGTTAATCGGATTTGGGTAAAACGAAGGGTAGATAGAAGTATGTGTTGAATAGAATTCCATGAGCAAATTATTGATAGATGCTTATGATATGTGAGCAGAAGAGGCAAGACGTAGGGAAGGGAAATAGATAGTTGAGGAGTAAGACGCTTGTGATTGGAAGCGAGTGCAGTGTAGTAAGCTAATATCAGGCAAGTATTCCGAACTTTCTTGAAATATTGTAATACGTGATAGTCTTGTTGATATTGCAAGTGCTTTGAAGCACTGAAACCTAAACCCTGATTCCAGTTATTGTTCTTGAGCCATGAACCTTATTCTTTCTAGACCATTAATTGTTGTATACCCAAACATGAACCTCAAGTATACGATACTACTCCACAAATACATGTAAACAAAATCCCAAACACTGAACTGAATTACTTGTACATTCAATCCTTGTATCCTATGCTTTGAAAGCCTAAATCTTTGAAACCCTGAAATGTTGATTCCTTTGTTATCCAATTCTTTCATTACCCAGCATCCAAGCTTTTAAATTGCCTTATTGATCCTTACAATGATTGAAACCCTTTCATTGTTAAACATTTATTGTTGTTAATGATTTCGGTTATTGTTTATTATTGCATATTTTGTTATTATGTTAGAATTGGATTGTTTTTATAAAATTGTGGACCAGATTCGTGGTCAGACCATATAATGGTCAAGTTAGGCCAATGTGTGCCTTGGATCCAGTAGTTAGAGCAATGCTGTGTGCCATGCTCGGGGTTAGTGCGTGACTGATCAGCAGCCTAACCTTGGTTTTTAAATTAAAAGTATAATATCCAATTCTAAATCATAATCCAATGTTCACTTGATATCATAATCATATTCACCTGATGATCATTATTCTCAGTTTTGTCATTGTGACTTGCTGAGCTAGTTAGCTCATTTGTGTGATGTTGTTTATATTCTTTCCAGTTAAAAAGGAACCAGTTGGTAGCGAGGATCCCCAGTCCT
The DNA here is from genome assembly GCF_009905375.1 of Apium graveolens. Classification (NCBI taxonomy): domain Eukaryota; kingdom Viridiplantae; phylum Streptophyta; class Magnoliopsida; order Apiales; family Apiaceae; genus Apium; species Apium graveolens. Next base: position 14,383 of record NW_027417575.1, on the reverse strand, counting down.
AGCGCGAGAGTTAGGGGTTTAGGTTGAGAAAGCTGAGCTAGTAGGCTTCTTTTGGGATAGTTTAAGTTTGTAAAAGTTTGTAATAATGTTTAATACTCAGTTTGAGTTTGAAATAGTTGGGATTTGAACAGTTTGTAATATATTAGTGTGTTTGGCTTGTGTGCATACTTTAACCTGTTGCGGTCCATGGTGGTTGGTAAGTAGGGTCACTGCATATATTATTATTATCTTTATTATTGTTATAAGCAGGTTATAATTAAGGTGTATGTGTGGACCCCAAACTTCTGACCCGGGTTTGGAGGGCGCCACACTAAGTCTGAAATAAACATCCTTCCAAGTAATCCGGGTCTTTTAATAAACAAGAAAACTCAAGTAGTAACTTGACAACCAAGGTTTAAAACTTATTTTATTAAAACAACCTTTGAAAATTTGTTAATAAAATCTCTTTCGAGAGTTTGTTTAAGAAAATTTTGAAAATCGCACATTTGGTTGTCCTTACTATATGAGTTGGTTGTTATCCTTCTTACCTATAACAAGGTACCAATTTAAAGAAACAATCACATAAAAGTCCGTTCACTTCAATCTACCTCTTCTCCTTTATCGTGTCCATTTGCCTTCCTTAATCAACGAAAACTTCAGTTGTCGTTGCATGTTATCTTATTCGTAGTTTCACATCAAAGCTTCCATACTGGTAATACTCCCGACATTATTGTTCCAGTAGTTAAGTAGAATAGGCTATCCAATAGTCAACAAATCGGTTGATGTCACATCACCTTGTTACTGTAAATATATCACATTGTCATAACACCACTAATTATCTTCAAGAAAGCTCCAGATTCATAATCTCCTTTAACTCTCTTTTCAATACTTATCTAATCCATTCCACAAGCTAGTCATGGGTGGCCCAATCACTAAGGGCTTCTTTTAATCTGGTAACAACTATCCTTCGGAACACCTGAATCTTCTTTCTAAACTTCTTCTCACCTTTATTGATAGTTCATGCACTCACCATTTACTATAGCTCTCGAATCCATTCTCGTAGATACTATTGCGTCATAGAACAAGTTTTAAACCGAGGGTATAGAACAGGATGTAGGGTAAACTAAAGAGATACACTCACAGCCGAATGTCCAGTGAAACAAGAATAAACAGATGGAGATTCTTGAATAGGTAATCTCATATCAAGAGGTGGAAAATTAGCGTAGAATAGGTTGAAGAAGTGCAACCGTTATAATAGAAGGTAGTACCATTAATGCTGGTGGAGGAACAAGGTGCAAATCAAATCTGAGAGAAGATGACGATCCTCGAACGGAAAGCTCCAAACAATCAGATGATGCATGGAAATCAGGATCTACCATTGCCATTGTCTGGAAATCACGTCGCAAGCTAAGAATCCCGAATCGCAACATGAACCAGTGCCGGAGACCTACTATACCGTCACACTCAATCTCACGACGTCTTATCTTTCTATTTCCTATTCTTAATCCTAACCTTCCACCCAATCCCGACAACCTAGGCTTGTTTCAGTGACTTATAACCTGTGGCTCTGATACCAACCCGTGGCGCCCTCCAAACCCGGGTCAGAAGTTTGGGGTCCATAACATATACATAATATATAAACCTGTATAAAAATATTATTTGCAATGACCCTGTTTCACATAACCACGGATCGCAACAGGTTAAAGTATGAAAACTAAGCCACAATCTTAATCTTTACTACAACGTACCAAATCCCAACTAATTTAACTTACAACTAATATTAAAATCATTCTTACAATCTGACTATCTCTCTATCCCTATTTGCATTTCGGTGGGTTGGTCTGGTATGAGAAGTTATGGGAAAGAGCTTCTGCTAGCTCGATCCAACTCAACTGGAACCTTAGCCCGCACTTTGGACTGAGGAACTTCACTATCATCCATATTCTTTTCAACTGTAAAATATATAAAAGAATCGCAAGGGTGAGCTAACTAGCTCAGCAAGTCTTAATAGGGATAACTGAGGTAAAGCAATAATCAAATGAAATGATTCAGAGGAATCAAGTTTCTTTTTAACTCATCATTAGAATTGGATATTCATTTTAGATTTTAAAAACCAAGGTTAGGCTGCTGATCAGTCACGCACTAACCCCGAGCAAAGTACACAGCACTGCTCTAATTACTGGATCCAAGGCACACATTGGCCTATAACTGACCACGAATCTGGTCTGACCACGAATCTGGTCCACATTTAGAAAACTATCCAATCCTAAAATAATTCAGTATAATAAACAATATAATTTAATAAGCAAGATCATAATCAACATTGATAAAGCACTTGTACAAAAGCGTAATGCAGTTCATGAGTATCACAAGGGGATATCAAGGTATGTATAAGAAACAGTTTTCAGTTTGTAAACGCATCAGGTATTAGATCAGCGATTATTTTTCAAGGTATAGTTCTTTGATGTTATAAGGAATGGTTGGGGTATAAAAGTTTATGTGTTTTCAAACAATTTTCTTCCAGTGTTTGGTGTTTGGTAGTTAATCATTTGGGGAGCAGTATCATATTTGGGTGGTTAGGTATCTGAAAATTAACAAAGGATAGTTTACAAAGAATAAGGCTTATGGATCAAGATCAAGAAAAATCAGGGTTCAAGGTTAAATAGTTTAAAACACTTGCAATATAAAACAGAAGTTATTTTAAATAATAGAAACATGTTAGGAAACAGTTCAAAAATATTTGCGATAGATCTTCAAGAAAAGTTCAGAAGTACTTGCCTTACAGGGCTTTACAACTATTATTGATTAATTCTGAGCCGACTCTGTCGCTCAGGCTTTAATATCCAATCACTAGATCCCATTGGATTCGACTTTGATACTCAAGTTTTTCTGTTGAAACTCTATTGAGCTCGTCGACTGACTACTAGGTCATCTCTAGTCCATCGTCCACTTACAGGTTCCCGATTATAACCTATAGGGTCGAAATACCCTACGTTAGACGTCTAGGTATGCTTGACATATCCTCGGTACTAATTCTTACCCAACGATATTCAAACCCGAATCGTTATTATGAATATTATAATAACACACGGAACAAACAAGGTTCACAATCTCGAAGATCGGCTCGGTGTTCGCTTTCGGAAAATATATATATATATATATATATATATATATATATATACTCTTTATTTTACGAAATCAGGGTTATCGATTTAGAAAAATATTTCATTACATTGTACAACCAAGTTTTGTATATAAAATATACACATATTCATATAGTCACTCGACGTCCCGATAATCATTGGATACGTTCTCGTATTTACATAATTTAATTTCCCCGAAATCGGACAGCGTCCCCTTTGTTTATCGGACTGCATCCCCTTTGTTTATCGGACTACCCGTCGAAACATCATCGACTTCAATAACACAAATCACAATCCAATTTTCACATTTCCACAACCATTCCCATACGGAACTAATCACATGACTCATTTTATTTATTTAATAAAAATTAGGACTCAGAATAAATTCATCACCGTCCACCGTCGGCTCGCCGAGGCTCATCGCCGACGGCGGTAAAATTCGCGGGTACCCGTTGCTTCGGGATTCCAACGCTAAATTCTATCGATTAAAATTCGTCGAAATAATTTAAAATTAAGAGTTCAAATTTGAGAAATCATAAAGGTAATCATCAAATTAAAATAAAAATCACCACATCAGTCTTCGAATTATTGGCAATTAGTAAAACCAAACCATATATACACACGTATGGCTGGAACACTAACACAACAAAGCGAAACACAACAACAGACAACGAACAAGGAACCAGGTCACCTAACCTCTCGGAGATTCCGAGAGGCAGCAACCATAACAATTGATTGAGAATACATACACATACTGATATATATATACATGCAATCAGCAACACCCAGAAACTGAATACAATCGCGAACCAATAAAGCCCGGCCGGAAAGAAGAGATAACCGGCACTTACCGGAAAGGAAAAGAAACAACAGTAATCGAAACAAGAAAAGAAAAGGGACGGAAGCGGGGAGAGGGAAAAAGAGAGAGTGGGAGAGTAAGATGAGAGATTACAGGGGTGAAGAGAATGAACAAGGCAGGTTTCTTTTTGTTTATTATTTTTATTTTCTTATCCTTGTCCACTGTACTGCGCGAATGAATTGAAAAGGGACCACGTGTCCAAGGATTTACAGGGGTGTGACATGTGTCCAATTTCTTACTATAGGCCCAATTTCTAATTCGTGTTTCGCAATTTATCGAACCAGGTTGCCCATAAAATAAATTCGGAAAATTAACAAAATAGTATTAAAATTTTCTAAAAATCCCGAAACTAATAAAATAAAATTTTTAAAATTTTTAAAACATTTTTGAAATGCAACTCGTACCCCATTTCGAAATTAACGAACCGAGCTGTATTTTAAATAAATTCAAAAATTTACGAAAATAGTCGTAAAATGTTACAAATATCCCGAAGTTTAAGAAAACATAAATTTCGTAATTTTAAATTAATTTCTGAAATGCAGTTTATACTCGCTTTGAGCAATTAAACGAATCGACATGCCGGTGAGATTAATCCCGAAAATTTTCAGAATAATTTTAAAATTCTCGAAATATTTCGAACTTAAATAAATATGAGTTTCATAATTTTTAAAGAATTCTATAATTTAAATATATATTTTACAAGTAAATATAATCAAAAAATCATACAGGGTTAAATAATTGATGAAATATTGATTTCTAAATTTTATAAAATCCTAAAAATAATTATTGTAATTATATAACCATAAAACCAATTTTAGAGACATTCCATATATTTATGCTAATAAATTTGCACTAAATCCACTTTTTTTGAAAGTGAAAACAATTCAATACGACTCCATAATTAATCACGCGGACAACCCGGTACACTATAAATCACACATCAATAATCAAACAACCCATAGCGGTCAAAACCAATACACATATTTTATTTATTTAATAATTACATTATTACATAATTCAAAAATACCCGAGTCATTATATCAACCATGTTGTGTATGCTACTCTTCTCGAAATCATGTTTTCAAGTATAAAAATCTATAAATTCGAATTATTTATGCTTGAAATAGATTGTTTCCATGATATATTTCTTAATAATAGTTAAGAGAAGATATATTTCATGATTATTAAGGTTGAGTAATAGGTACAAGTCGAATTTACAAGAATTTAAACTCTATGTTGTAGCGGAAATCTTGTTAAGTGTTTTCCATGAGTTGCATGTTATATTTTTATTTGCATGTTGGTGTTCTAGGAAATGGATGATCTCCACTCCTGTTGAGGCACTATTTTAGGATGTTGATGCACTAGGTTTGCTTTGGTAAAGGTTGGATGTTTGGTTAATAAGTGGGAGTCAAGGTGGAAAGGGATTAGTCAGTGTTTGCATTCCAGATTTGATGCACTAGTTTATGGGGAAGTTTCGAATGAGAATTTGTTGTGCACTTTGAGGCCCAATATGGCGCCCTCCAAACCCGGGTCAGAAGTTTGGGGTCCACACACACACCTTAATTATAACCTGCTTATATCCAAGATAAAGATAATAATAATATATGCAGTGACCCTACTTATCAACCACCATGGACCGCAACAGGTTAAAGTATGCACACAAGCCAATACACTAATATATTACAAACCGTTCAAATCCCAACTATTTCAAGCTCATACTGAGTATCAAACATTATTACAAACTTTTACAAACTTAAATTATCCCAAAAGAAGCCTACTAGTTCAACTTCCTCAACCTGAACCCCTAGCTCTCGCGCTGGACTGGGGATCCTCGCTACCAACTGGTTCCTTTTTAACTGGAAAGAATATAAACAACATCGCACAAATGAGCTAACTAGCTCAGCAAGTCACAATAACAAAACTGAGAATAATGATCATCAGGTGACTATGATTATGATATCAAGTGAACATTGGATTATGATTCAGAATTGGATAATATACTTTTAATTTAAAAACCAAGGTTAGGCTGCTGATCAGTCACGCACTAACCCCGAGCAAGGCACACAGCATTGCTCTAACTACTGGATCCAAGGCACACATTGGCCTAACTTGACCATTATATGGTCTGACCACGAATCTGGTCCACAATTTTATAAAAACAATCCAATTCTAACATAATAACAGAATATGCAATAATAAACAATAACCAGAATCATTAACAACAATGAGTGTTTAACAATGAAAGGGTTTCAATCTTTGTAAGGATCAATAAAGTAGTTTAAAAGCTTGAATGCTGGGTAATGAAAGAATTGGATAACAAAAGAATCAATATTTCAGGGTTTCAAAGATTTGGGCTCTCAAAGCATAGGATACAATGGTTGAATGTACAAGTAATTCAGTTCAGTGTTTGGGATTTTGTTTGCATGTATTTATGGAATAGTATCGTATATTTGAGGTTCGAGTTTGGGTTTACAATAATCAATGGCTTAGAAAGAATATGGTTCATGGCTCAAGAACAATAACTGAAATCAGGGTTTAGGTTTCCGTGCTTCAAAGCACTTGCAATGTCAACAAGACTATCAAGAATTTCAATATCTCGAGAAAGTTCAGAACACTTGCCTGGTATTAGCTCACTACTCTGTACTCGCTTCCAATCACAATCGTCTTATTCCTCAACTATCTGTTTCCCTTTCCTACGCCTTGCCTCTTCTGCTCACATATCATAAGCATCTATCAATCATCAACTCACAAGATTCTATTCAACGCACACTTCTATCTACCCTTCGTTTTACCCAAATCCGATTAACGGATTGAAATCTACGCAATAACGAAGTAAACACCGCATATATAGACCGATAGTCAAACAACATGTCACGTATAACACTTAATACATCACGTAATCAATGACATATCATTTATAAAGAAGTCTTAGGTCATAAATGTGCTTTCGGGTATTTAAAATAATTTTTAAAACATTTTTCGGAATTAAAATGGGCCGTTGGATCAATTTCGGTTTAATAAACAGGGTTCGGTTGGCCAATTCTGGCTCCGAAACAATTTTAGAATAATTATCGAGCCTTGAAAATAATTTAGAATAATATTTTAAAGCTCGAAACTATTTTTCAGAATTTTTAAATCATTTTTAATAATTAAATCTAATTAAATAATTAATTAAAAATCAATTAATAATTAATTAAATCAATTAATCAATTAATTTTCGAATTAATTGACTAATTAGTAAATTAAAAATTAACTGAAATTAATTAAATAATTAATTCGGATTTATTTGTGAATTAAAAATAATTTTCGGAATTAAAATAATAATTTTTAGAATTTTCAGAAATTAAAAACGAATTTTTATAATAAAAATAAATGAGAAATATGATTTTTAAACATTTTTAAAACAGGAATCCTATTTTTGCAAAGTCTGGAAACTACAGGGACCAAACTGCATCGTCCCCAAAACTTCAGGGACCAAACTGCAATTTTTACAGTCCAGTCGCCGGAAAACACAGGGGTGGCCGGAGAACACGATTCCGGCCTCCTCACCTTGCCACAAGCTCCAGATCACATCTACACAACACCAGGAACACAACCATGCAATCAAAACAACCTAACAATCCCTGAGTTGGCCGGAATTTGGCCGTGAAATTTTCCAGTTTCCGGCGAACATCGGAAAACTTCAAAACACAACTCCCTTCTCTACAGACCTCGTTGGTTCATGAAACTTATACGACTGGATTGCTAATTTCACAGAGAACACAACCCACTATATCACAACATCAATCTATCACAGAATAAGAAACCCCCAAATTTCAATTAAGAACATTCATACGGGTTATAAACCCTAATTTTAAAATTCGAAAATCAAACTCAAATTTGAACATGTTATTGAACTCCAAATCAGACGTATGACGTATGAAAATCATCAGGAAAACAAGCTCTACAACATGCAATCATCAAATCATACAAACAATCATCCGAACAAAAATTCATATTTTTAATAAAATAAATTCGAAAATAATTAAATTTTTTGAAATTCAACCTTTGATTCTGCAGTGAAACAAAGCTTAGAATCTGATAGTACTCCTTGAAACCTTCAAATCGGTTACTCCAACTTTTCAAACGGATTTCACTAACGCCTTGAATTTGTGGTTTGATTCTCAGAAAGATTTATGAATATATGATTTTTCTCTGTAAAATTATATATTTATCTGTCTGCAAATGATTTTGATACGAAATAAAATACGGTAAAAGGCTATTTATAATTACGGAAAATTAGTATCCCGTTGGATCATTCCGGATATAAAATGGTACGTTTATTTATAAAAACTGATCCAAACGGTATCGGTTTTCGGGATAATTATCCAAATCAGTACAACTTGTACTGCGGTCTTGGTCTCAGCACCCAGTTACACGTACTACGAAGTGATAATTGGGATAGTTTAATAAAAAGCTCCCGTTTATCAAAATACGGGTTTTATTAATTTACCGAAACGAATATTGTATCGAAAATGTTGTGCCGGGACCCGCGCAGGACAAACCGTACGCCGGATCGAAAAAGTCGAAACATGGAAAATGCTCGGAATATTACAATTAGGTTAGGAAGGAGTTCTCGGAAGAGTTTCGGGTTCCAAAAACGTAAAAACGATTGACGTCGGTTGGTTCCCTGTTTTTATAAAATAGATTTTAATTACCCGGAAAAAGATTTTAAAAATTTCATATGATTCTTATAAATCTATAAATCAACATAAAAATAATTAGGAAGATATAACAATTATCTATATTTTATTTTGGACATATAAAAATTAAAATACTCAATTAATATTATTTTTGAATATTCAAGTACATATATCACTTAACAATTAACTCACAGAATAGATACTGAACACACATATTAATTATTTAATAATAAAAAAATAATTACACGTTATATCCCGGATATTACATCCTTCCCCCCTTAAAAGGATTCTGTCCTCAGAATCTCCTAAGAAAACAAATGAGGGTACTTTTCTCTCATATCACTTTCTAACTCCCAGGTTGACTCTTCAACCTTTGGGTTTCTCCACAATACTCTTACTAACTTTATCACTTTATTCCTTAATACTTTCTCTCTTTTCACTAAAATCCTTATTGGATTCTCTACATATGATAAATCTGCCTGAAGCTCTATTGGCTCATATTCTATTACATGCCTGGAGTCTGGATTATATTTCTTGAGCATCGATACATGAAAAACATTGTGAATGTGCTCCATGTGCGGAGGTAACGCCAATTCGTAAGTGACTTTGCCAACGCTCTTTAGGATCTCAAAAGGTCCGACATATCTTGGGCTTAGCTTCCCTTTCTTCCCAAACCTCGTTAGTCCTTTCCACGGTGATACTTTTAATAATACTAAGCTCCCTTCTTCAAATTCCATGTCTTTCCTTGACTGGTCTGCATATTTCTCTGACAATTTTGTGCGGCTATTAATCTTTTCTGGATAAGTTCAACAACTTCCTTTGTCTGCTGTACCAATTTAGGTCCGAGTATTTTGCGTTCTCCTACTTCGTCCCAATATAATGGAGATCTATATTTGCGTCCATAAAGGGCTTCATAAGGTGGCATCCCAATGCTGGCGTGGTAACTGTTGCTATAAACAAATTCTACCAGGGGTAAATGCTCGTCCCAACTTCCTTTGAAATCAATAGCACAAACACGTAGCATGTCCTCGATTGTCTGGATTGTTCTTTCACTTTGGCCGTCCGTCTGCGGGTGATAGGTCGTACTCATATTCAATTTTGTTCCCAAACATTCTTAAAAACTCTTCCAAAATCTTGAATTAAACCTTGGATCTCGATCAGATACGATAGACACTGGAACTCCATGACGAACTACAATTTCTTTTAGGTACATATGGACTAACTTGTCGAGCGAAAATCTTTCATTTATAGGCAGAAAATGAGCTGACTTGGTAAGTCTATCCACTATAACCCAAATGGCATCATTATTAGCCCTTGTCCTTGGTAATCCAACTATGAAATCCATGGTAATATGTTCCCACTTCCATTCTGGAATCTCCAATGGCTGTAGCAATCCGCTTGGTCTCTGATGCTCTGCTTTAACTCTCTGACAGGTATAACATTTGCTAACCCATTCCGCAATTTCCCTCTTCATATTTGGCCACCAATAATTCTTCTTTAAATCTATGTACATTTTGGTACTCCCTGGATGGATGGAATATCTTGAACTATGTGCCTCTTATAAAATTTCATTCTTTAACTCCGTCACTGGTGGAATCCAAACTCTTGAAGAAAACCTAGGAATACCTTGATCATCTTGTTGCGTGCATAATTCCTCACCTATCAAACTATTTATATCTTGATCCATTACCTCTTTCTGGCATTTCTTTATTTTCTCCAATAACTCCGGGTGGAAAATCATACTGTATACTTTTGCTTCCTCAGGCTTGCAAATTCTAACCTCCAATTCTAATTTCTGAAATTCTTTATATATTTCTTCAGGTACAGATAACACATTTAACCTTTCCTTCCGACATAACGCATCTGCTACAACGTTCGCCTTACCGGGATGATAATTAATCGAGCAATCATAATCCTTGATCAATTCTAACCATCTCCTTTGCCTCATATTAAGTTCCTTCTGGGTAAATATATATTTCAAACTTTTGTGATCCGTGAAAATCTCACACTTTTCTCCATACAAATAATGTCTCCAAATCTTCAAAGCAAAAACTATGGCTGCTAGCTCCAAATCATGAGTAGGGTATTTCTGTTCGTGTGGTTTCAATTGTCTTGACGCATAAGCAATCACCTTGTCCTGCTGCATAAGAACACATCCTAGTCCTTTATGAGAAGCATCGCTATAAATTACGAAATTCCCTTGATCGTCTGGAAGTGACAAAACAGGTGCCGTGATTAATCTCTGCTTCAATTCTTAAAAACTTTCTTCGCACTTGTCGTTCCATATAAACTTTTCATTCTTTCGTGTAAGCTTTGTTAATGATGTGGCAATCCTTGAGAAATTCTGAACAAATCGACGATAATATCCCGCCAATCCTAGGAAACTTCTTACCTCAGTGGGTGTTCTCGGTCTCTCCCAATTCGTAATTGCTTCGATCTTTGCCGGGTCCACTTTGATCCCTTCATTACTGACTATGTGTCCTAAGAACTGAACTTCCTGTAGCCAAAATTCACACTTCGACAGTTTAGCATATAACTTCTTCTTCCTTAAAATCTCCAAAGCCGTTCTCACATGTTCCGCATGATCCTCTTTCGTTTTGGAATAGATTAAAATATCGTCTATAAACACAATAACAAACTTATCCAAATACTCTTTGAAAATTCTATTCATCAGGTCCATAAACGCTGCTGGGGCGTTGGTCAATCCAAAAGACATCACTAGAAATTCATAATGCCCATACCTTGTTCTGAAAGCTGTCTTTGGTATATCCTCTGGCTTGATCTTTAGTTGATGATATCCCGATCTTAAATCAATTTTGGATAAATACTTGGCTCCCTTCAATTGGTCAAACAAATCATCGATTCTGGGTAACGGATACTTGTTTTTGATTGTCAGCTTATTGAGCTCCTTATAGTCAATGCACAGTCTCATGCTTCCATCTTTCTTCTTGACAAATAATATCGGGGCTCCCCACGGGGATACGCTGGGTCTAATTACTCCTTTTTCTAACAATTCTTGCAATTGCCTTGCTAGCTCCTTCATCTCAACAGGCGCCATTCTGTACGGGGCTTTGGACACCGGTTCTGTTCCAGGTTCTAAGTCGATCGCAAATTCAATTTCTCTATCTGGAGGAAGTCCTGGTAATTCGTCGGGAAATACGTCTGGAAATTCATTCACTACTGGAATATCTTCAAGTTTTGCTGGCTCCTGACTCCTGTCGATTACATATGCTACGAAATGCTCACATCCTTGCCGTAATAATTTCTTGGCTTGAATCATTGTTAAGAACTTCTTTACTTGTTTCTGACCTTTGAACGTTACTATTCTTTCGTCTGGCATTTTCACCATTACTTTCTTATTCCGACAATCTATCTGAGCATCATGCTTAGATAACCAATCCATCCCTAATATTACATCAAATTCTCCTAACTTAAATGGTATCAAATCTACACAAAACTTATTACCAGAAATCTCAACCTCACAATTTCCACAAACTTGGTTCACAGTTACACATTCTTGATTTGCTAATTCCACAGTCATTATTTCATTTAAGCATTCAACTGGAAAATTTAATTTACTAACAAAGTCTTGTGAAACAAACGATCGAGTTGCTCCCGAATCTATTAACACTTTGGCACATAAAGAATTCACATTAAGCGTACTTGCCACGACATCCGTATCCTGGATAGCATCCTTCACTGACATAGTCAAAAACTCTAGCCCTTGGAGTCTCATTCACGGTTGGGGTAGATCCCATAATCCTTAATGCATTACTGACTGGGGCTGGTGTCTTGCAATCCCTGGCCATATGTCCTGGCTTCCCACATTTAAAGCATGTAAATCCAATGGCTGGAACCTTCACTGCTGGATTCCGGATAGGCTGATCCTTATTTGCTGGCTGATTTCGGCACTCCCTTGAATAGTGCCCTTTCTGGTTGCATTTAAAACATACCACATTCAACTTGTTACAAACTCCTCCATGCTTCTTTCCACAAATTTGACAATCTGGAAAAGTTAATCTTAACTGATTCGGCTGATTTACATTAGCTGGACGATTGCCCTGTCCTCCGTCTCCTGCATTTTGTCTTCTGAAATTAAAATTTCTTCTTGGCTGGAACTTGCCCTTCTTGAAGTTTGGAAACTTCCCTGTTTGTGACTGACCCTCACTTCCCTCAACTTTCCTTTTCTTGCTTTCCTTATCTTTCTGGAACATCTCACTCTCTGTCTCTGCGATCATAGCCTTCTGTACTACTCCTGCATAAGTCTCCAATTCAAAAATAGCTACCTTCCCTCTGATCCATGACTTCAAGCCTTGCTGGAATCTCTTAGCTTTCTTTCTATCAGTATCAACATACGACGGCACATACCTTGACAATTCCTCAAACTTCCCCTCATAATCTGTTACCGACATATTCCCTTGCTTTAACTCTAAAAACTTCAGCTCCATTTGATCCTGAACAAACTGACGAAAATACTTTTCTAGAAACAATTCCTTGAACCTTTCCCAAGTAATAACATCCGTACCTTCCAATGTCTTCACCATCTCCCACCAATAGGTGGCTTCATTCTTCAGATAATAACTTGCAAACTCAACCTTCTGTTCCTCCTTCACTTTCACTAAGGCAAATGCCTTCTCTATTTCCTTTAACCAAACATTTGCTTCAATTGGCTCTAAGGAACCCTTGAATTCTGGTGGGTTTATTGCCTGAAAAGTTTTGAAGGTTACCTGGGGATTGGTCTGTCTTTGTTGTTGTTGTGCTAGGTGAACTGTTTGTTGAGCCAAGATTTGAAGAATCTGGGCTACTGCTGGGTCCATAGGTCCTGGGTTCACATTCGGGTTTGTATCATCTTGATTATTATTGTTGTTGGTTTCTTCATTTCTGGTGTTGGTGCGGGTATTTCTTTTAGGAGGCATTTTCTGTAAAGAATCAATCAATTTATTTAGCTTTTAAATCAAATATTTGCATAAAAGAAAAGTTTTGTAAAACAGGAATATCTCTTTTTGAAAACAGTTGTAACTAAGTAAATTGCATGCTTCTTTACAGAATATAAACAGTTATGGAAAACAGGGTACATGGTATCACAGGGTATAACTGGTGCAATAAATAAGGTAAAGTAAAACAGGTACAATAAAATAAATGACAGTGCTGGAAAGGAAAAAGGTACTGATATATATAGATCAAAGGTTTTAGGGTAGTACAAGCGTAAAGACGCTTCGAAAGTAAAAGCAAAAAGGGTACAACAACCTACTCACTAGTCAGCATAGCTAGTCTATAAATACAAATCAAAAGTCTACTGATACACACTACACACTACTGTACATACTACATAACCATAACAACACTTCTCAGCATCTCCATCTCTGAATCTCTGACTCAGCTCCAAGGAAACTCTGGTCCTGCCAGCCTCTCAAAGTCCTCCATCACCTCAGTAGCCCAGCCCATCAGTGCATCAGGGCCTCTGCCAGGTAGTGTAGCTCCATGTAGCCTAGCCTCAAGAACCCTCCGTGTCACATGAATCTCCTCTCGAAGCTCCCTCACACCACGATCAACATCTGTAGTCCTGATGATATGCTGTAACTTTCTAATCTGAGCCAACAAGGAATCACGCTCCAACAGAAGAGCCTCATACCCGGTAATAAGGAACTGGGGCAATGTAGACCTGGAATGGGGCACTCGCCACTGAATGCCCAGTGGAATCTGAATCAGCTGGTGGGGTC